>NC_062279.1:57448-89783 GCF_902655055.1 Lutra lutra | reverse complement strand
CCATTAAACCTGATTGTTCAGATTTTTACCACAGGGTTCAAATTCTAATACTACCCTGTGTTTAGGGTTGGGGTTTTCAGAGGGCTTTTTATTTCAATGCTTGATCCATGCTCATATTCCCTTCATATTGGACCTCAGTGAGGGTCTGTCTTTTGTAAATTACTTGTTCCTTGATGCTTCTTTTCCTGCAGTATGTGCTTGGGGATGGGGGACCACATCCACAGTTGTTCTCTACTCTGATTAAACCTTTGTCTTAGGGGCACCTGGGTAGCTCAGTGTGTTAGGCTTCTGCCTTCAGCTCAGGTCATGATCTTTGGGTCCTGGGATCGAGCCTTGCATTGGGCTCTCTGCTCAGTGGGGAGCCTGCTTCCCCCCTCTCTCTGCCTGCCTCTTTGCCTACTTCTGATCTCTGTCTGTCAAATAAATAAAGAAAATATTAAAAAATGAAAAATAAATAAAAATATAAATCTTTGTCTTGGGTGCTGTTTCTCTACTTTTCAGTCCTCCAGTTTGCTTTGCGGTTTGAGTCCAGTAGATCTTTATGCCCCTCCTCCATGGTTTCAAGTTTCTTTTCTCTTATTTCCTTTCCCTAGCTGCAATGGGTTTTCACCAGTGCCCCAAGAGCACCAGGATGTGCTGACCATCCCCCTTACAGGTTTAGGTATTTTAGTTTTGTAGGGAAGATGAGGAGTAATGTCTCAGTTGAAACTTGTGAATCACCCCCAGCCCCACCTCCACAGGAGCAACTTACTGTTTCCCTCCTCCACTTCTGCACCCCAAGGGAGACTTTCTCAAAAATTGACCACAGTGTTCTATGAGTCCTCAACTGGCAGACCTCCAAGTATTTGCAGTTTCCAGGGCCTTCACCACTTGCCATGCACATTTGCTTTCCACCAATTTTCCAATAACCCCAGCTGATTTGCCAGTGAGGAACAGATAACCCCTTCTTGCTGTCCAGCTGCATTCTGTCTTCATAAGCCACTGTTCTTATCTTGTATTTCCCTGAAGCCTCCAGATTTTCTTAGTGGTTTTTTTTTTTTTGTTTTGTTTTGTTTTTTTTGGTGGGGGGACCAGTTGACTGCCTTGCAACTTCAGTGCTCCAATGGGGTCCATAAAAGTTGTGAACTTGCTGTTTGTGTATACCTTTTTATATCACTGTGAACTCGGAATTATGCAAATGTATATGCACAAATTTTAAAAAGGAAGAAGTGCAAAACAAAGTAGTACCTACTCAAAATTCTTGCATGTGAGAAGCAATCTGTTCACAAAAGTGTAGTAGTAGATCTTGATAGATTCTTACTATATGTGCCCATGCTTAACAGTATAGGAAAAGCTAATACTAAAATTCTCCATGCCTGAGCTTAAACTCTAAAAATCTCCCTTCTGCTAAAAATAAGAACAACAAATAATCAGTGGAGCCAATATTCAGATGAAAAAAGGATGCACCGATACAATTGTTGCCATGTGGTAATGGAATTTTATGATGCCCTTTGCTTTCAAATTGGAATTAAGCTGTACTTCTCTATTGAAACTTCATTTTTATTTATGACATAGTTATGCACTAGTAGCCTTCCTACCTTAGGTGTTAATCTTACTTGCCTAGCCATATAAAATGTTCTGTTTATTTTTTGATTTTTATTACTTTGAAGACTCTTTCTTGAACTTTGTAACTATTTTATTTATAAGAAATTTGCTTTCCTTCTAAAAATGTATTCTTTTCTATACACATTCGCATACACTTGCAGATGATTTTATTGAACTGAGTTCATATCTATGTGTATAGATTTATATATATGTATAATATATTGCATATGTTTCCTAATATGATACATTTGAGCCACCCTGAAATGATCAAATATTTATTTTAATATATTTATATATATCCTTTAATAAAGTTTATCATGTGCTCAACCTCACTGTAGATGCTGGAAATTTGATAGATTTCTCTTAATTCACGAATGAAAAATGTCAATAAACAAAGCTACATATAAGGGAATTGATTTATTCTACATTTACTCATTGGGTTGCTCGGGAGCTAAAGTTAGCATACAAACATTTGATGAATAACTTTTCTGGAGTTTTCCTCTTGTCAAGGAACCAAGTGGCATGGATTCTGCAGAGCACCATTCTCTCAGTTCTACCAATTACCTTCTGTCTTAGACCAATGTATTTAATTTATAATAAAAGAAATTTTGTTAGCATTGTGACATCCATGTTACTGTTTAATTCCTGAATGAAAAACACTCATGCAGGATAGAATGATCAGTTCCTGCCTGCCAAGAGCTTACCATCAAGTGGGCCGAGTTTACAATAGCAACATCCTGTGAATCAGACCTGTCTGTTACACCTTTTGATAGATAGTCTGAATTTCAAATTGCCTGGGGTGAGCCAAAATTCTTTTCAATGTGTTGAAGATTCTGTATTGTTAGAGAGACTAAGAAAGAGCAAAATTTGTGCTACTGCCAAAGAAGAAAGTAAACCTATTTCCAGCTTCCATGGAATACTCTATGGTCTATTTGACTGTGTTTCTTAGATATCAAGCACAGACAAGTCTCAGAGCTCATCAGCTGATGAGGGAAGAGTCACCTAGAACCGTTCAGGATGGGGCTTCTTTTTGTCCAAGCCAGAAACTGAGAGTTCATTACTGAGAGACTGTCCAAATAGAAAATTAAAGTAGTATAAGCTTTGTGTTGTTGAATACTTGGATTTTTTTTTTTTTTTGAGGCATAAGGGAAAGCAAAAAACAAAAGTAATATTCACAGAAGAAAAGAAAGAAGACCAAATCGGCTCAGGTGTGACAAGAAGGGAAGTCTCAGTTAGGAAACCATTGTCTAATACTGACAATGGGATAGATAAGAATAAGCAATACACAAAGGGCCTTCATATTTTAGTAGCTTGGAATAGATTCCAAATTTTAAATCAGAGTACAGAGTTCTCTTTCAAATTTATGAAAAGGGGCAAGGTACAGTTATCTTAGGGTTGAACAGGGCTGACAAGAAAATATTGCCCCACCCCACCCCCACCCACCATTAGTGAAAGCAGCAGTAGAAAGTATGAGCTGTCGATCCAGGCTGCCAGAGTTAAACCTCTACTACCTACAAGCTCTGTATCCTTTAGGTGTTTATTTAACCTCTCTGCCACTCATTTTTCTCATCTGTTAAATGGCAATAGTATTAGTATCTATCTTACAGCAGCACAGTTTTAAAGATTATAAAAATATACTATTGATAAGTGTTTGCTTTAATAGTTTACTTACATGAAATCCTCAGAATCATAGGTGCTATGTAATTCAGATTGTAAAGTAATAAGGATTATACACTACATGTTTTTTTAAAAAAGATTTTATTTATTTATTTGACAGAGATCACAAGTAGGCAGAGAGGCAGACAGAGAGCATTGAAGGGAAGCAGGCTCCCCATTGAGCAGAGAGCCCAATGCAGGGAATGATCCCAGAACCTGGGATCATGACCTGAGCCAAAGGCAGAGGCTTTAACCCACTGAGCCACCCAGGGACCCCTATAAATAGCTTCTTATGAGTCCATTTCAGAGATTGATGACATATAAGAACTGGTCAGGAGAGGATTTTACCACAAGTTCCCCCAAATGTTTAGTTTTTAGAGTTTTCTGGATATAAGATTTGCCTATAAAAGTAAATCAGCAGCAGAATTATCTAAAACTAAGTGTAAAGGGATGATATCAAGTGTCAAGTTTATTCTTGACAAGGTGTCTTAGAAAGCATATGGAGTATACATATGTAACGACCACCTGCTTTGGTAAGTTTTGCTTTTGTATCTTATAATGCTAGCCAAGCCCTCCAGTGCAAGCTTAATAATTATTGGTAATAGCAGCATCTTTGTCTTGTTCCAGATCTTAATAGGACTATGTGATTTTTTTTATTAAATACAGTATATAGCAATGTAATTTCCCTGGTTAAAGTACCAGAAGGTAAGTAAATAAATAAAGAATAAAGTACCAGAAACCTTGATGGAAATTCAGGGTTTTAGGTAATTTGGTTTAAAAAAAATTACAAAATACTCATTCAAGTACCATTTTTTGTTAGTGGCTTTATATCATTTTGACACACTTACACATGACTTCTGTATTTTCTGAATTATTCCATACAAGAAATTAAGTGGAATTCTGGTTTTTAGTTGCACATATAAAGATCGTAGAAGTTGCAACTCCTTCCTAACAACTATAAAGCATGACAGACTTAGGTTCTAACAAATCTTGAATTTATGAGAGAGGGAAGGCCATACAAATCACTGCTCAAGACTGAAGAGGTAGACAGGTGAATAAAGGGAGTTGGGGGTTACTGGAGCAGAGACTGAGAGAGGAATAGCTATGGATACCTGTGCTGAGATAGGAAAACATGAAGTGTAACTGAGGAATGGCTAGAGGATCAGTGCAGACAAGTCTGAGAGTTAAAATATTCCTGGGAAGATAGGGAAGCAGATAGGTTCCCACAGTTTTATGAAATTGTCCAAAATCCCCCAGTCAATATCAGAGAACATTCCCCCTTTGCTTCTGGCAAGGAGAGAGGAAAGACTCTGAACACTCCAGAACACTTTGAAATACTCCAGAACATTCTAGTCTTTTAATAAGGCCTTTCCTTAGGTAACACTGGTTAACTGGAAGCTAAGCTGCTGGGGTGTTATCAACCTATTAGACCTGTGGATGGGAAATACCAAAACCCAGCTCACCCTGCTAGCCACTCCCACAGTAGGGGTGAGGAAAACCTGAGGAACACTTGTGAAGTTCACATTCCAGAGGCAGAGACTCACTAAAACCTGGGACTTAACCACGGCCTACAGAACACTTCCATTCCCCGTACCTCACCACTATATGGCCAGTGGCCTATTTACAGAAGTTCCTTTTACCTGTTTTATCATGGAGAAATATTAGAAAAAAATGCCAATGTATACCTAATGGCAAAAAGCACCATTCGAAGTGACAGAGCATGCATAAGAACCCAACATGGCAGAGATGTTGGGATTATCAGACAGAGGATATAAAACAACCTGGATTAATATGCTAAGGGCTCTGTGGATAAAGTAACCAGTATGTAAGAACAGATGAGCAATGTAAGCAGACATTTGGAAATTCTAATAAAGAGTCAAAAAGCAATGCTACAGATAAAAGCACAACAAAAATAAACAAAAACCAAACGGCTCTAACAGAAATGCGGAAAGCCTTTGATGAGCTTATTAGAAAACTGGGCACTAACACATCTGACTAAAGAATCTGAGTTTGAGGGTATCACGATGAAAACTTGCAAAATGAAAAACATAGGGGAAAAGACTGAAAAAACAACCAACCAACGAACAAAAAACCAACCCCAGACAATCCAGACACTGTGGAATAATTACAAGTAAAATAATCCAAGTAATGGAAATACCAGAAGATGAAAGAGAGGAATAGAAGAACTATCTGAAAAAATGACTGAAAACTTCCGCAAATTAATACCCAATACCAAATCATGGAAATAACAGAATAAATGCCAAAAACTACATCAAGGCATGTCATAATCAAACTACGGAAAATCAGAGATATAGAAAAAATTCAAAAAAAAAAAGCCAGTGCAGTGAGAAACAATAGCCCAGGTGTGTTTGTACACACCCCTGGGCTAGGGTTAGCATTAGGGTTAGGGTTAGGCTTAGGGATAGGTTTGTGTCTTAGGGTCAAGGCAGGTCGGATCTGCCAGCCGAGATATTGGCTCAGCCAAGGGCTGAGTTGAGGGTGGGACTCAGGAGGCTCCTCAGGCCCTGGGTTTCTGGCCTGGAAGGGCAAAGATGGCGGGAATTGCCTCAGGGGAGCACACCAGTTTCCAGGGCTCTGAGCCTGTTGGAGAACTCCCAAGGACGCGGTGTCCTTCTAGCTGACAGCAGGAGGCCAGCCCTGAGTCTGACACTCCTATCCATGGGAGGGATTGGGTGTCACGCCTCTGGGGTGCAGAGCCTGAAAAGCCAACCTAGGGAGAGGGTTCGGTCCTGGGATATCATTAAGCCTGATGTGCCAGTGCGGACTCAGGCTCTGGGGAGGCCTGAGTTGAGGGCATTGCTGTGGTGGCCCGTCAGGCTCCAGGACTGTGTGGTGGGGTCCTCGTAAGGTGTGGGTGGCATTAGGGGGCATGGAGGTTTCTTGGGCCAGGAGGTATCTGCCCAAGGCCATGGGTCCAGATTGCTCATGGGCTGTAGCCATAGACCTGCATTAGGAATCCAGAGTCCCCGGTCCGGTGGTCTAGGGAGCCAGAACTCTAGGGACGGGGGCCGGAACACTCAACCTCCAGTTAGGGTTAGGTCTTAGGGACACGGCAACCCCGATCTGCTGGCGCTCTGTTGACCCATGCTGATACATGAGTTGAGATTGCGTGTCTGCAGGACCGTGAGACTCCAGGTTCCTGGTCCGTGGCAGCGCCGGAAATGGGGGAGTTCTCAGGGAGGCATGTAGGCTTCTCCCAATCTGCGGATTCAGGACCTTTCTAAACAGTAAGGTTTCCTCCCGGGATCAGCTAAAATTGTGGGGTGCAGCTCAAGGGTGTCCCATCGGTGGGGTTTGGGGTCCAGGCGTCCTAAGACAGACACCAGAACACACACAAGCTGAGCTAGGGTGAGTACTCGGGTTAGGGTTCGGCTTGGGGTTAGGCTTATGTCTTAGGGCAAAGGCAGGTTGGATCTGCCAGCATAGAAATCCGCTCACCCAAGGTCTGAGTTGAGGGAGGAACTCTGCAAGATCTTCAGGCCCAGGGTTTTTTGCCTGGATGGGCAAAGATGGTGGGAATGGCCTCAGGGGAGCATGATGGTGGCTAGGGCTTGGAGGGAGTTAGCGAGCACCAGAGGAAACAGTCTCCTCCTGGCTGAGAGACTGAGCCCGGCCACTGGTCTGATGCGCCCTTCAATGGGAGTAATTGGGTGTCAGGACTGTGTGGTCCAGAGTCTGAACACACAACCAGGGATAGGGTTTGGTCCTGGGCGAATGGCAGCCCTAATGTGCTAGGGCAGACTCGGGCTATCCGGAGGGCTGAGTTGAGGGCATTTCTCTGGCGGCCTGTCAGGCTTTGAGATAGTGGTGTGAGGGTCCTGGGAAGGTGTGGGTGGCTTTAGGGGGCGTGAAGTTTTCTCTGGCCAGGAGGGTCTGCACAGGGCCATGGGGTCTAGTTTCCTTGTGGATGGCAGCCAGAGTTCTGTGTTGGGAATCCGGGGTCTCCAGTCTGGAGGACTAGGCAGCCAGGCCTCTGGAGAAGAACACCTGAACACCCAGGCCAGGGTTGGAAGGAGTTCGCCAGTGCATGGCAGCCCTGATCTGCCAGCGCTGTAGTGATGCACCCGTTGCCTGAGATGAGGGTGATCTAGGACTCTCGGTTCCTCGTATGCGGGGGCGCCTGAAGTACAGATGGCCTCAGGGAGACTTGCAGGATTCTCTCGCTCTTCGGGTTCAGCACATTTCTTAACAGCAGGGTTTCCTCCTGGGATCAGCTGCAATGATTGGGTGCAGCTCATGGGTCCCCCATTTGGGAGGCGTTGGGCATCCAGTGTCAGAGGACGGATATTTGTACACACCCCTGGGTTGGTGTTAGAATTAGGGTTAGGTTTAGGCTTAGGGTTAGGGTTGTGTCTTAGGGACAAGGCAGGTCGGATCTGCCAGCAGAGATCTTGGCTCAGCCAAGGGCTGAGTTGAGGGTGGGACTCAGGAGGCTCCTCAGGCCTTGGGTTTCTGGCCCGGAGGGGCAAAGATGGCGGGAATTGCCTCAGGAGAGCAAACCAGTTTCCAGGGCTCTGAGCCTGTTAGAGAACTCTCAAGGACGCGGTGTTCTTCTAGCTGACAGGCTGAGTCCGGCCGTGATTCTGACGCTCCTATCCATGGGTGGGAATAGGTGTCTCGCCTAATGGTCCAGAGCCTGAAAAGCCAACCTAGGGATAGGGTTCAGTCCTGGGAGTTCGGTAGGCCTGATGTGACAGAGCAGACTCAGACTCCTGGGAGGGCTGAGTGGAGGGCATTGCTCTGGCAGCCCGTCAGCGTCTGGTTTGTGGTGTGGGTGTCCACGGAAGGTTTGGGGGCTTTACGGGGCATGGGTATCTCCGGGCAGGAGGGTTCTGCGCTGGCCATGGGGTCCGGTCTCCCCATGGGTGGCAGCCAGAATCTTGCGTTGGCAATATGGGGCCACGGTCTCCATACCTAGGGAGCCAGGCCTCTGGGGATGAAGTCTGAAGAGCCCCAACGTACAGTTAGATTTAGGTCATAGGGGCATGGCAGTCCCGATCTGCTGACACTGTGTTCCCCCACTACGATGGCTGAGGTAAGGGCGTGTGTCTGCAGGACCATGAGACTCCTGGGTCCTTGTCCTTGGTGGTTCTGGAAGTGGGGGTGGCTTCAGGGAGGCATGCAGTTTCTCCCGCTCTGCGGGTTCACCACATTTCTAAACGGCAGGGTTTCCTCCTGGGATCAGGTGCAATGAAGGGGTGAAACTCAGGGTTCCCCACGTAGGCGCTTTGGGGACCAGGCGTTGGATAATGGACACGGGAACACACAACATGGGCTAGGGTTAGAATGAGGGTTATGGTGAAGCTTAGGGTTAGCGTGAGTCTTAGGGATAAGGCAGGTGGGATCTGCTGGCAGATTTCTTGGATCACCCAAGAGCTGAGTTGAAAACGGGACTCAGAAGGATCCTTCAGTCCTGGGTTTTTGCCCTGACAGAGCAAAGATGGCGGGAACGGCCTCAGGGAAGCATGCCGTTTTCTAGGGCTCTGCGGGTATTAGAGAGCACCAAATGAAATGGTCTCCTCCTGGCTGAGAGGCTGAATCCTGCTGTCAGTCTGATGCTCTCATCGATGGCAGGCATTGGGTGTCAGGCCTCTGGGGTCCAGAGCATGAACACCCAACCTAGGGTGTGTGTTTGGTCCTGGGAGAATGGCAGGCGTGCTGTGCCAGTGCGGACTGATGCTATCCAGAGGGCTGAGTGGAGGGCATTGCTCTGGCGGCCCTTTAGGCTCCGAGAGGGTGGCTCTGTCAGGCTCTGGGACTGTGTTGTGGGTTTCCTTGGAGGGTGTGGGTGGCTTGGGGGGCATGGAGGATTCTCCGGGCAGGAGGGTTCTGCACAGGGCGTTGGGGTCCAGTTTGCTCATGGGTGGTAGCCAGAGTCCTGCGTTGGGAATTCAGGGTTCGCAGTCTTTGGGCTTAGTGAGCCAGGCCTCTTGGGACAGAAGCCTGAAAACCCACCTTAAGGTTAGGGTTAGGTCGCAGGGGCATGGCAGCCCCGATATGCCAGCGCTGTGATGGCCCACCCCGAGGACTGAGTTGAGGTGCGTGTCTAAAGCACCGTGCGATTCCCCGTTCCTGGTCCTTCAGGGTGCCGTATGTGGGGGTGGACTCAGGTTGGCATGCAGACTTCTACCGCTGTGTGGGTTCAGCACATTTCTCTAAGGCAGTGTTTCCCCCTGGGCTCAGGTGCAATGTGGGGTGCTGCACAGGGGTCGCCTGTTGGGGTGTTTGTGGCCCAGGTGTCAGAGGACGGACAGCAGAACACACAACCTCAGCTAGGGACAGTATTAGTGTTAGGGTTAGGCTTAGGGTTAGGGTTATGTCTTAGGGCCAAGACAGGTTGGATCTGCCAGCACAGAAATCAGCTCACTCAAGGCTGAGTTGAGGGCGGGCCTAAGGAGGCTCCTCAGTCCCAGGGTTTTTGGCCTGGAGGGGCAAAGATGGCGGGAATGGCCTCAGGGGAGCATGCCTTTGTCCAGGGCTCTGAGGGAGTTGGAGAGTACCAAATGTCACCATCTCCTCCTGTCTGAAGGGCTGTCTCTGGCAGAGTTCTGAGGATCCCTTCCATTGGAGGGATTGGGTGTCAGGCCTCTGTGGTCCAGAGCTTAAACACCCAATCTAGGGTTAGTGTTTGGTCCTTGGAGCATGGCAGGCCTGATGTGCCAGTGCGGACTCAGGCTCTGGGGAGGCCTGAGTTGAGGGCATTGCTGTGGTGGCCCGTCAGGCTCCGGGACTGTGTGGTGGGGTCCTCGGAAGTGGTGGGTTGCTTTAGCGGGCATGGAGGTTTCTCGGGCCAGGAGGTTTCTGCCCAGGGCCATGGGTCCAGATTTTCGTGGGCGGGAGCCAGAGACCTGTGTTACGAATACAGGGTCCCTGGTCTGGAGGGCTAGGGAGCCAGACCTCTGGGGATGGTACCCGGAACACCCAACCTATGGTTAGGGTTAGGTCTTAGGGACACGGCCACCCCGATCTGCTGGCGCTCCTTTGACCCATGCTGATATGTGAGTTGAGCTTGCCTGTCTGCAGGACCCTTAGACTCCAGGTTCTTGGTCCGTGGGAGCGCCAGAAATGGGGGAGGTCTCAGGGAGGCATGTAGGCTTCTCCCAATCTGCGGATTCAGGACCTTTCTAAACAGCAAGGTTTCCTCCCGGGATCAGCTAAAATTGTGGGGTGCAGCTCAAGGGTGTCCCATCTGTGGGGTTTGGGGACCAGGCGTCCTATGACAGACACCAGAACACACAACCTATGAGAGGGTGAATATTCGAGTTAGGGTTTTCTTGTTTTTAGGCTTATGTCTTAGGGCAAAGGCAGGTTGGATCTGTCAGCACAGAAATCTACTTGTCCAAGGACTGATTTGAGGGAGGAACTCTGCAAGATCCTCAGGCCCTGGGTTTTTGGCCTGGATGGGCAAAGATGGTGGGAATGGCCTTAGGGGAGCATGCGGGTGGCTAGGGCTTGGAGGGAGTTAGCGAGCACCATAGGAAACAGTTTCCTCCTGGCTGAGAGACTGAGTCCGGCCATCGGTTTGATGCATCCTTCCATGGAAGGGATTGGGTGTCAGGACTGTGTGGTCCAGAGCCTGAACACACAACCTAGGGTTTGGGTTTGGTCCTGTGCGAATGGCAGCCCTAATGTGCTAGGGTAGACTCAGGCTATCCAGAGGGCTGAATGGAGGGCATTTCTCTGGAGGCCGTTCAGCCTTCAAGATCGTAGTGTGAGGGTCCTGGGTAGGTGTGGTTGGCTTTAGGGGGCGTGGAGTTTTCTCTGGCCAAGAGGGTTCTGCACAGGGCCGTGGGGTCTAGTTTCCTCGTGGATGGCAGCCAGAGTTCTGTGTTGGGAATCCGGGGTCCCCAGTCTGGAGGGCTAGGCAGCCAGGCCTCTGGAGACGAAAACCTGAACACCCAGGCGAGGGTTAGAAGGAGTTCGCCAGTGCATGGCAGCCCCGATCTGCTGGCGCTGTGGAGATCCAGCCCGTTGCCTGAGCTGAGGGCGCTCTGAGACTTTCGGTTGCTGGTCTGCGGGGCCGCCAGAAGTGCGGGTGGCCTCAGGGAGACTTGCGGGATATTCTCGCTCTTCAGGTTCAGCACATTTCTTAACAGCAGGTTTTCCCTGGGATCAGCTGCAACGATTGGGTGCAGCTCATGGGTCCCCCAATTGGGAGGTGTTGGGGATCTAGTGTCGGAGGACGGATGTTTGTACACACCCCTGGGCTAGGTTTAGGATTGGGGTTAGGGTTAGGCTTAGGGTTCGGGTTGTGTCTTAGGGACAAGGCAGGTCTGATCTGCCTGCAGAGATATTGGCTCAGCCAAGGGCTGAGTTGAGAGTGGGACTCAGGAGGCTCCTCAGGCCCTGGGTTTCTGGCCTGGAGGGGCAAGATGGCGGGAATTGCTTCAGGGGAGAGACCAGTTTCCAGGGCTCTGAGCATGTTAGAGAACTCCCAAGTATGTGGTGTCCTTCTAGCTGATAACCTGATTCCCGCCCTGAGTCTGATGCTCCTAACCATGGGAGGGATTGGATGTCACGCCTCTGGGGTCCAGAGCCTGAAAAGCCAACCTAGGGATAGGGTACGGTCCTGGGAGATTGGTAGGCCTGATGTGGCAGTGCAGACTCAGGCTCCTCGGAGGGCTGAGTGGAGGGCATTTCTCTGGCAGCCCGTCAGCTTCAGGGATTGTGGTGTGGGTGTCCTTGGAAGGTTTGGGAGGCTTTACGCGGCATGGGTATTTCTCCACGCAGGAGGGTTCTGCGCAGGGCCATGTGGTCCGGTCTCCCCGTAGGTGGCAGCCACAGTCTTGTGTTGGCAATATGGGGTCCTGGGTCTCTATACCAAGGGAGCCAGGCCTCTGGGGATGGAAGTCTGAACAGCACAGTGTAGGGTTAGGGTTAGGTCGTAAGGGCATGGCAGTCCTGATCTGCTGGAGATCAGTTCACCCGCTATGATGCCTGAGGTGAGGGCGTGTGTCTGAAGACTGTGAGACTCCTGATTCCTGGTCGTTGGTGGTTCCGGAAGTGGGGGAGGCTTCAGGGAGGCATTTGGTTTCTCTCGCTCTGTGAGTTCAGCACATTTCTTAACGGCAGGGTTTCCTCCTGGGATCAGGTGCAATGAAGAGGTGCACCTCAGGGTTCCCCACATAGGCGCTTTGGGGACCAGGCGTTGGAGAACGGACACGGGAACACACAACCTGAGCTAGGGTTAGTATGAGGATTAGGGTGAAGCGTAGGGTTATCCTGAGTCTTAGGGACAAGGCAGGTGGGATCTGTCGGCACAGTTTTTGGATCACTCATGCCCTGAGTTGAAGGCGGGACTCATAAGGATCCTTAGGCCCTGGGTTTTTGGCCTGGCAGAGCAAAGATGGCGGGAACGGCCTCAGGGGAGCATGCTGGTTTCTAGGGCTCTGCGGATATTAGAGGCAACAAATGAAATGGTCTCCTCCTGGCTGAGAGGCTGAATCCTGCTGTCAGTCTGATGCTCTCATCGATGGCAGGCATTGGGTGTCAGGCCTCTGGGGTCCAGAGCATGAACACCCAACCTATGGTGTGTGTTTGGTCCTGGGAGAATGGCAGGCGTGCTGTGCCTGTGCGGACTGATGCTATCCAGAGGGCTGAGTGGAGGGCATTGCTCTGGCGGCCCTTTAGGCTCCGAGAGGGTGGCTCTGTCAGGCTCTGGGACCGTGTGTGGGTTTCCTTGGAGGGTGTGGGTGGCTTGGGGGGCATGGAGGTTTCTCCGGGCAGGAGGGTTCTACACAGGGCGCTGGGGTCCAGTTTGCTCGTGGGTGGCAGCCAGAGTCTTGCATTAGGATTCAGCGTTCGCAGTCTTGAGGCCTAGGGAGCCAGGCCTCTTGGGACAGAATCCTGAACACCCACCGTAAGGTTAGGGTTAGGTCGCACGAGCATGGCAGCCCTGATCTGCCGGCGCTGTGGTGAACCACCGCGAGGACTGAGTTGAGGTCGCGTGTCTACAGCTCCGAGCAATTCCCGGTTCCTGGTCCTTCTGGGTGCCGAATGTGGGGGTGGACTCAGGGTGGCATGCAGACTTCTACCGCTGTGTGGGTTCAGCACATTTCTCTAAGGCAGTGTTTCCCCATGGTCTCAGGTGCAATGTTGGGGTGCTGCACAGGGGTCCCCTGTTGGGGTGTTTGTGGACCAGTAGAGGACGGACAGCAGAACACACACCCTGGGCTGGCGTCAGTATTAGGGTTAGGGTTAGACTTAGGGTTAGGGTGATGTCTTAGGGCCAAGGCAGGTCGGATCTGCCAGCACAGAAATCGGCTCACCCAAGGGCTGAGTTGAGGGCGGGCCTCCGGAGGCTCCTCAGGCCCAGGGTTTTTGGCCTGGATGGGAAGGATGGCAGGAATGTCCTCAGGGGAGCATGCCTGTGTCCATGGCTGTGAGGGAGTTGGAGTGTACAAAATGTAACCGTCTCCTCCTGTCTGAGGGGCTGTGTCTGGCAGAGTTCTGAGGGTCCCTTCCATGGGAGGGATTGGGAGTAAGGCCCGCACCCAGGTGCGGCCCATCCCTGGGTCCCGGCAAAGGGGTGTTCCCCTAACAGAGTTTAGGGAATGGTTCGGGCCGGGCGTCCGCCTCTGCCTATTCACGCGGCCGGGGCGCCCAAGGGTGCGGATGACCTCTGTTGGGGAACGAACGTTTCTCTCCCTTTGAGGCTTCTCCAGAGCGTCGAAAGTCAGGGTTTGTGCCAGGGAGGGAGGGGGAGTCGTGGCGTGGACTCAGCGTTCCCCAGGTGGAGGCCCCGATGAACATGACTCTGGTAACCGAAGGCTGTGGGAGCAGGCGAGGGTTTGTGTCTGGGGCTCGGGTCAGGCCCGGCCCAGCGGACAGGGCCTGGTAGGGGACCACGACAGGCTTTGGAGCAGGAGGCCTCACGCTCGCTGGAGCCAGACTCCCGGAGGGATTCCTGGCGGGGTTCGGATGCGATGGCTCGTGATGTTGGGCCAGGCCCAAGGGGCTGCCCTGAAGACGTGTCGCGCCCAAAGCAAGATCGCTGGGCGTTTTCTGGCCAATTCTCACGAGCGTTCTGCCCAAACCGGGATGGGTTTGGGCAGAACGCTCGTGAGAATAGGCCAGCATTGGGCAGCCCTGCGGACCACCCTGCTCCCCGGGGCCGAGGGCCCTTTCTTGCTCGGGGCCTGTCACGGGCACCCGGAAAGTGCACCCAGATGAAACGACCCCACCGGGGGTCTTGGCAAAGGGGAGCGTTCCCAGAGCAGAGTTGAGGGACGGGTTGGGGCCGGGCGTCCGCCTCCGCCTCTTCGCGCGGCCGGGGCGCCGAAGGGTGCGGATGACCTCAGTTGGGGAACGAAAGTTTCTCTCGCTCTGAGGCTTCTCTGGAGCGCCGAAAGGCATGGTTTGCACCGGAGTGGGAGGGGGAGACGAGGCGCTGTCTCAGGGTTCCCCAGGTGGAGGCCCCGATGGACAGGACCCTGGCAAACAAAGGCTGTGGGAGCAGTCGAGGGTTCATGTCCGGGGCTCGGGGCAGGCCCGGCCCCAGCAGACAGGGCTAGGTAGGGGACCACCATAGGCTTTGGAGCAGGAGGCCTTGCGCTCGCTGGAGCCTGACTCCCGGAGGGATTCCTGGCGGGGTTTGTAGGAGATGGCTCATGATGCTGGGCCAGGCCCAGGGGGCTGCCCTGCAGATGTGCCGCGCCCGAAGCGAGTTTGCTGGGCGTTTTCCGGCCAATTTTCATGAGCGTTCTGCCCAATCCGGGATCGGTTTGGGCAGAACGCTCATCATAATTGGCCGGCTTTGGCAGCCCTGCGGACCACCCTGTTCTCCAGGGCCGAGGGCCCTTTCTCGCTCGGGGCCTGTCGCGGCCACCTGGAAAGCGCACCCAGATGACGCAGCCTGGTCAACGTGCCCGGACAATGTCGACCAACCAGGAGTCCCGGCGTAAGTGAGCACTCCTGGAGCGAGTTGAGGGACTGGTTGCAGCCCAGACTCGGCCTCCGCGTATTCGAGAGGCTGGGGCGCCCAAGGGTGGGGATGACCTCAATTGGGGAACGATTCTTTCTCTCCCTCTGAGGCCACTACAGAGCGCCGAAAGGCATGGTTTGGACCGCGGTGGGAGGGGGAGTCGTGGCATGGGACACTGGATTCCCCAGTTGGAGGCCCCGAGGGACAGGACCCTGGAAACGGAAGGCAGAGGAAGCAGGCGAGGGTTCGTGTCCGGGCCTCAATGCAGGTCCCATCCCAAAGGATAGGGCCAGCTAGGGACCACCCGAGGCTGAGGTGCAGGAGGCGTCGCCCTCGCTGGAGCCTGACTCCCGGAGGGCTTCCTGGTGAGGTCGAATACGAACGCTCGTGAGGCTGCGACAGGCCCAGTGGGTGGCCCTGCAGACATCCGGTGCCCGACGCGAGTTCACCAGGTCCTTTCTGGCCAATTCTACGAGCGTTCTGTCCAAACTGGGATTGGTTTGGGTGTAACACTCGTGAGACTTGGCCGGCGTTGGGCAGCCCTGCACACCGCCCCGCTCCCCGTGGCCGAGGGCTCTTTCTGGCTCGGGGCCTGTCTCGGTCACCCAGTAAACGTGCCCAGATGCCTCGCCGTACCCAGAAGCCACGACGCTGGGGAGCATTCCCTGAGCGTAATTCACTTATTTTGGGGCCTGTCATCTAACTCCGATTTCTTGGACCATTGGGGCGCCAATATTTGGCTGTGGCCTCCTGTGGGTCATGAAAGTTTCTCTCGTTATGTGGCTTTTACCCAACTCTGGAAGGCATTGCTTCTGCTTCTTGGCCTGTGGACTCGTCACGTTGGCCTAGTAGTCCCAATCTGGAGGACAGTGTCAGTGTGGCTTAAGACCTCAACAGGGTTTGTGCCGCTGCATTAGGAGGCTGTGGAATGCTCGGCAGTACCGATTGATGCCACTGGGGGGCATGGTGACCTGCGGTTCTGGAGAGCATGGTAGGGTGTTATGCTGCTTGCTACCCCTGGGCACAACAGCGAGTTGCCGTGGCGAACACACCAGAAGAGGTGACTGTGCAGCCTGCTGGTTCTTAGAGCAGTGGTGAGGTCCTGCAGGAAACGTGAGGTCCTGCAGCTTGTTTTTCCAGGACAGAGTGTTGAGCTGAAGACTCTGTTTCCCCAGGCTCAAGAATGGTGGGAAGAATTGCTGGAGTCAGGCCCGCACTCCGTCAGCACTGTGCCCGTTGCCCCAGGTTGATGGGAATGTGCTGTCAGGATGCTTCGGCAGGGTCCTCCCGGTGGGGGTCTGGAGCCGGGGGAACCAGATTCAACCCATGGTGCCTTTGGAACCGAGGAGTTGAGTGTCTGTTTGGAAGAGTCTATTTGCTTCTCCAAAAAGGACAAGGGCATGGGCCGGCTTGAGAAGGAAGTGAATGACCACTTAAGAAACAAGCATGTGTCTCTCCTTCTCCCAGGAATCGGAGCAGGTGTGTAGGCTTTAGGTGTGAGGCGCCTCCATATCCGCACCTAACAACCCTTCTTGGCTCTGGCTCCACGAGACCTGAAGAATGGAAATGAGTGTCTGAATTCGTCATGCAGCTTGTTCCAGGATGTCGGCATTCAGAGAAAACAGCAGGCCCGTGGGGCACAGTGGCACATCCATGCCAGCATGGGAGGTAAAACTTCCTCTCACCCCAAACATCTGGGTTTTCTCTCATCTCCAGTGGAGACAAAAAGTCCCACGAATGCAGCTGTCAGCCATGGAGCGTGGGTGCTCGGGTCCCTGAGTTTCCTTGCAGGGAGCACCTGGCAGGGGATCTCATATTCTCGGCTTCTTTCTGGCTCACAGAGGTATTTGGAACATCCCATTCCTAGGCAATCCCTTGGATTCGAAAAGGAAGATGCGATGGACTCGGTGCGTGTTTGGGACCTAGAATGCGTTCCTTCATTGAACACTGTTGATTCCATGGGTCCTAGGCTGGTGTGGAATGGCCGGCATCTAGAGTGAGGTGGCTGTTTGTGGTCAGCTGGAAGCTTGGAGGATGGCTTCTCCTTTGTCCAAGAGGATGGATCCTAATGGATTTGTCTTTTGTATCCAAAGGGTTCCGATGAGTGCAGAGGGAACATTCCAAAGGATTCCAAGGTGTCTTGGACGATTGAAAAGGGAAGATTGACTTTCTAGTTTCACTCAGAGGACCCTCTAGAGAGTTGGCCATGGCATCCTTTCTCTGCACTTCCATGGGTGGTGAAGTCAGAAGGAGAGTCTTTGGGAATTCCACTGGATAGAGGCATTGTGATGGCTTCCCAGGGCATGGCGTCAGGATTCACCCTGGGGTGAATTTCTGGGGCTGCTTGTTGTACGCTGTCTGAGTCATGTTATCCCCCAGGTTTTCTGTTTCCTCCTTAGGCAATTGCCTGCAGGGAACGTTCTGCATTCAGAGGAAACCTCGTGCACTGCCGTTGGGCATGCGGGTCTTTGCAGCCACCCTGGACAAGAGCACGCTGGTTCCTCTGAATGCTCAAAACTGAACAACCCTAGGATACAGCACTTGCCCTCTTAAGAATTTCCATCAAGGGCACAAAAATGCGCATTCAATGGGTTACAGCACCGTGATATGGACACCAGCATTATCAACCATAGTGAAACGATGGAGGAGGTCCCGATGTCCATTCACTGATGAGCGATATATATATATATATATATATATATATATATATATATATATATATATGAATGTAGATATCTAACCTCCCACATATTCTCAATGGATTAGGAGCCAGGTTCATAAAGATTGAAATCTTACCATTTGCAAGAATGTGAATGGATCTAGAATGGATTTAGCTAAGCCCTATCAATAAGAAATGACCAATAACCTATCATTTGACTTCTATGGAATTTCAGAAAGAAAACGTGAACGTAGTGAGGGGAGAAAGATAGGTCAATGAGGAAAGAGATTCCAACATAGAGCAGCAACCGAGGGCAGCTAGAGAGCAGGGGTGTGGAGGGGAAGGATTCAATGGGTGAGGGCTCTTAGGGAGGGCACTCATTGTGATGACCTCTGGGTGTTCTGTGCAGGCGAGGAATCATGAAATCCTACCCCTGAAGCAAAGGAACGAACACTGCATGGAAATGAATTGGAATTGAAGTGAAGGAAGGAAAGAAGAAAACCATGTTCTACTTCATGAAGAGGGAGGTAAAAATGGAGTGATTTTTGCTCTCTTGTTCTCTTGAGGGTCATTTGCAAACACACTTTGTTACGCTACACGAATTCTGTTTGCATAAGGAGTCCTCAGAAAGCTGCCAGAAAGATTTAGATATCAGAGCATGTCCATGTTCCATGGATATGTTCCTTCCAGTTTGTCCAGGTATGAAGGTAAGTGGAGAGAAATAAGGAAGAAAGGAAAGGAGATGTGAAGCAGTCAAGAAGAAGGCTTCCCCCTTTGTCAAGGAAGCCTTGGGCCGATGTCCATCGAGAAGAAAGAGAGTGGATCCCAGAGCTTTTCGGCAGGCAGGGGAGTTCCAGGCCTGCTTTGAGCTGGCAGGGGACCCGGAAGAGAGCTGAGGTAGGGGCATGGCATGCCCGAACTGCTGATCTGGAGATTGCATCCCCAAGGAGGCGAGCTGGGGATGGTGGACAGGTGGCACATCATGCTCTGGCGGGGCCGCAGAACATGGGGGAGTACTCATGGGGACACACAATTTTTCACTGGCTCTGATGGCCCCGTGCAGCTCCAAATGGACTGGTTACCTTCGAGGTGGCAGGCGGACTCCTACGGTGTGACTTCAGGGTTCCCAAGCCAGACAGTTTGCGGGACAGGCCCCTGTAGAAGGAAGCCTGAAAATGCAAGTTAGGGTTAGGGTTATGGACTTGGGAAATGGCTACTCCGATCTGCCAGCGCCGAGAGGGCACCCCTCGGGGTGGACCTCAGGAAACTGGTCCTGCAGTGTGGCAGAGTCTGGGATTCTGGGAAGGGAGACCAACGAGGGTGGGTTGGTTTATAAGAAAGACCAGGTTAGCACCGCTCCAAAATCGGGATCAGCATGGAGAGGAAGCTCATTAAAATTGGGCGGAGTTGGGTGGCCCTGAGGACTGTCGTGTACTCCCTGGCATAGATAGCTTACCAACTAAGGGCATGTGGATTCCACGCGGAAAACACGCTGAGATGATGGTGCAGGGGAGTGTTCCCAGAGCAGAGTTGAGGGACGGGTTGTGGCCGGGCGTCTGCCTCTGACTTTTCGGGTCTCTGGGGTGCCCAAGTGTGGGGCAGACCTGAGGAGGGGAACGAAGGTTTCTCTCCGTCTGAGGCTTGTCCGGAGTGCCAAACGGCAGAGTTTTCGCCGGGGTGGAAGGGGGAGTCATGACGCGGGACTCAGGGTTCCCTAGTTGAAGGCCCCGAGGGAAAAGACCCTGGAAAAGGAAGGCTGAAATAGCAGGAGAGGGTTCATGTCCGGGGATAGGGGAGGCCCTACCCAGCAGACAGGACCAGATAGGGGAACACCAGAGGCAGAGGATAGTAGGCCTCGCACTCGATAGAGCCTGACTCCGGGAGGGATTCCTGGCGGGGTTCGGACGCAATGGCTCCCGATGCTGGGCCAGGGCCAGGGGGCAGTCACGCAGAGGTTAAGCGCCCGAAGCGAGTTAGCCCGGCGTTCTCCGAACAATCTTCACGAGCGTTCTGCCCAAAATAGAATTGCTTTGGGCACAACGCTCGTGCAAATTAGCCGGCGTTGGGCAGCCCTGCGGGTTTACTCCTGGGATCAGCTGCAATGATTGGGTGCAGCTCATGGGTCCCCATTTGGGAGGTGTTGGGGATCCAGTGTCAGAGGACGGATGTTTGTACACACCCCTGTGCTAGGGTTAGCATTAGGGTTAGGCTTAGGATTAAGGTTAGGGTTGTGTCTTAGGGACAAGGCAGGTCGGATCTGCCAGGAGAGATATTGGCTCACACAAGTGCTGAGTTGAGGGTGAGACTCAGGAAGCCCCTCAGGCCCTGGGTTCTGGCCCGGAGGGGCAAAGATAGTGGGAATTGCCTCAGGGGAGCACACCATTTCTGAGGGCTCTGAGCGTGTTAGAGAACTCCCAAGAACACGGTGTCCTTCTAGCTGGCAGCCTGAGTCCGGCCGTGAGTCTGACGCTCCTATCCATGGGAGGGATTGGGTGTCACGCCTCTGGGGTACAGAGCCTGAAAAGCCAACGTAGGGAGAGGGTTCGGTCCTGGGAGATCGGTAGGCCTGATGTGCCAGTGCAGACTCAGGCTCCTCGGGGGGCTGAGTGGAGGGCATTGCTCTGGCGGCCCTTCAGGCTCCGAGATGGTGGCTACGTCAGGCTCTGGGATGTGTTGTGGCATTCCTTGGAAGGTGTAGGTGGCTGTGGGGCCATGGAGTTTTCTCCGGGCAGGAGGGTTCTGCACAGGGCGTTAGGGTCCGGTTTGCTCGTGGGTGGCAGCCAGAGTCCTGCGTTGGGAATACGGGGTTCGCAGTCTTGAGGCCTAGGGAGCCAGGCCTCTTGGGACAGAATCCTGAACACCCACCGTAAGGTTAGGGTTAGGTCGCAGGGGCATGGCAGCCCCGATGTGCCGGAGCTGTGGTGATTCACGCCGAGGTCTGAGTTGAGGTCGCGTGTCTACAGCACCGTGCGATTCCCGTGTCCTGGTCCTTCTGGGTGCCGTATGTGGGGGTGGACTCAGGGTGGCATGCAGACTTCTACTGCTGTGTGGGTTCAGCACATTTCTCTAAGGCAGTGTTTCCCCCTGGGCTCAGGTGCAATGTTGGGGTGCTGCACAGGGGTCCCCTTTTGGGGTGTTTGTGGACCAGTAGAGGACAGACAGCAGAACACACAACCTGGGCTAGCGTCAGTATTAGGGTTAGGGTTAGACTTAGGGTTAGGGTGATGTCTTAGGGCCAAGGCAGGTCGGATCTGCCAGCACAGAAACCGGCTCACCCAAGGGCTGAGTTGAGGGCGGGCCTCTGGAGGTTCCTCATGCCCTGGGTTCTTCGCCTGGAGCGGCAAAGATGGCGGGAATGGCCTCGGGGGAGCATGCCTGTTTCCAAGGCTCTGAGGGAGTTGGAGAGTTCCAAATGGAACCGTCTCCTCCTCTCTGAGGGACTGTGTTTGGCAGAGTTCTGAGGGTCCCTTCCATGGGATGCATTGGGTGTCAGGCCTCTGGCGTCCAGAGCCTAAACACCCAAACCAGGGTTAGGGTTTGGTCCTTGGAGCATGGCAGGCCTGAGGTGCCAGTGCGGACTCAGGCTCTGGGGAGGCCTGAGTTGAGGGCATTGCTGTGGTGGCCCGTCAGGCTCCGGGACTCTGTGGTGGGGTCCTCGTAAGGTGTGGGTGGCATTAGGGGGCATGGAGGTTTCTTGGGCCAGGAGGTATCTGCCCAAGGCCATGGGTCCAGATTGCTCATGGGCTGTAGCCATAGACCTGCATTAGGAATCCAGAGTCCCCGGTCCGGTGGTCTAGGGAGCCAGAACTCTAAGGACGGGGGCCGGAACACTCAACCTCCAGTTAGGGTTAGGTCTTAGGGTCACGGCAACCCCGATCTGCTGGCGCTCTGTTGACCCATGCTGATACATGAGTTGAGATTGCGTGTCTGCAGGACCGTGAGACTCCAGGTTCCTGGTCCGTGGCAGCGCCGGAAATGGGGGAGTTCTCAGGGAGGCATGTAGGCTTCTCCCAATCTGCGGATTCAGGACCTTTCTAAACAGCAAGGTTTCCTCAGGGGATCAGCTAAAATTGTGGGGTGCAGCTCAAGGGTGTTCCATCAGTGGGGTTTGATGTCCAGGCATCCTAGGACAGACACCAGAACACACAACCTGAGCTAGGGTGAGTATTCGGGTTAGGGTTCGCCTTGGGTTAGGCTTATGTCTTAGGGCAAAGGCAGGTTGTATCTGCCAGCACAGAAATGCACTCACCCAAGGGCTGAGTTGAGGGAGGAACTCTGCAAGATCCTCAGGCCAGGGTTTTTGGCCTCGATGGGCAAAGATGGTGGGAATGGCCTCAGGGGAGCATGCTGGTGGCTAGGGCTCGGAGGGAGTTAGCGAGAACCAAAGGAAACAGTCTCTTCTGGCTGAGCGACAGAGTCCGGCCATCGGTCTGATGCGCCCTTCCATGGGAGGGATTGGGTGTCAGGACTGTGTGGTCCAGAGCCTGAACACACAACCTAGGGTTTGGGTTTGGTCCTGGGCGTATGGCAGCCCTAATGTGCTAGGGCTGACTCAGGCTATCTGGAGGGCTGAGTTGAGGGCATTTGTCTGGCGGCCCGTCAGGCTTCGAGATCGTGGTGTGAGGGTCCTGGCTAGGTGTGGGTGGCTTTCGGGGGTGTGGAGTTTTCTCTGGCCAGGAGGGTTCTGCACAGGGCCGTGGGGTCTAGTTTCCTCGTGGATGGCAGCCAGAGTTCTGTGTTGGGAATCCGGGGTCCCCAGTCTGGAGGGCTAGGCAGCCAGGCCTCTGGAGACGAAAACCTGAACACCCAGGTGAGGGTTCGAATGAGTTGGCCAGTGCATCCAGAGCCGATCTGCCGGCGCTGTGGTGATCCAGCCCGTTGCCTGAGCTGAGGGCGCTCTGAGCCTCTCGGTTCCTGGTCTGTGGGGGCGCCTGGAAGTGCGGGTGGCCTCAGGGAGACTTGCAGGATTCTCTCGCTCTTCGGGTCAGCACATTTCTTAACAGCAGGGTTTCCTCCTGGGATCAGCTGCAACGGTTGGGTGCAGCTCATGGGTCCCCCATTTGAGAGTTGTTGGGGATCCAGTGACGGAGGACGGATGTTTGGACACACCCCTGGGCGAGGGTGAGCATTAGGGTTAGGGTTAGGCTTAGGGTTAGGGTTGTGTCTTAGGGACAAGGCAGGTCGGATCTGCCAGCAGAGATCTTGGCTCAGCCAAGGGCTGAGTTGAGGGTGGGACTCAGGAGGCTCCTCAGGCCCTGGGTTTCTGGCCCGGAGGGGCAAAGATGGCGGGAATTGCCTCAGGGGAGCACACCAGTTTCGAGGGCTCTGAGCGTGTTAGAGAACTCCCAAGGACGCGGTGTCCTTCTAGCTGACAGCCTGAGTCCGGCCGTGAGTCTGACGCTCCTATCCATGGGAGGGATTGGGTGTCACGCCTCTGGGGTGCAGAGCCTGAAAAGCCAACCTAAGGGAGGGTTCGGTCCTGGGAGATCGGTAGGCCTGATGTGCCAGTGCAGACTCAGGCTCCTCGGAGGGCTGAGTGGAGGGCATTGCTCTGGCGGCCCGTCAGCGTCTGGGATTGTGGTGTGGGTGTCCACGGAAGGTTTGGGTGGCTTTCCGGGGCATGGGTATTTCTCCAGGCAGGAGGGTTCTGCGCAGGGCCATGGGGTCCGGCAGGAAAGATGGCAGGAATGGCCTCAGGGGAGCAAGCCTGTGTCCAGGGCTCTAGGGAGTTGGAGAGTACCATATGTAACCGTCTCCTCCTGTCTGAGGGGCTGTTTCTAGCAGAGTTCTGAGTGTCCATTCCATGGAGGGATTGGGTGTCAGGCCCGCACCTAGACAACCCGGCCCTACTGGGGGTCCTGGCAAAGGGTAGCGTTCCCCGATCAGAGTTGAGGGACGACTTGGGGCCGGAAGTCCGCCTCTGCCTATTCGCGCAGCCTGAGCCCCCATGGGTGCAGATGACCTCAGTTGGTCAACGAAAGTTTCTCTCCATCTGTGGCTTCTCTGGAGCATCAAACGGCACGGTTTGCACCGGGTTGTGAGGGGGAATCGTGGCGCGGACTCAGGGTTCCCCAGGCGGAGGCCCCGATGGACAGGACCCTGGCAACCCAAGGCTGTGGGAACAGGAGAGGGTTCGTGTCCGGGGCTTGGGGCAGGTCCGACCACAGCGGACAGGGCCAGGTAGGGGACCACCACAGGCTTTGGTGCAGGAGGACTCGTGATTGTTGGAACCTGACTCCCGGAGGGATTCCTGGTGGAGTTCAGAAACGATGGCTCGCGAAGGGGGTCCAGTCCCAGGGGTCTGCCCTGCAGACGTGCAGCGCCCAAAGTGAGTTCACAGGCGTTTTCCGGCCAATTCTCAGGAGCGTTCTGCCCAAACAGGGATCGATTTGGGCAGAACGCTCGTGAGAATTGGCCGGCGTTGTGCAGCCCTACGGACTGCCATGCTCCCCGGGGCCGAGGGCCCTTTCTCGCTCGGGGCCTGTCGCGGCCACCCGGAAAGTGCACCCAAACGATGTGGCCCAACCCGGGGTCCCGGAAAAGGGAGCGTTCCTCGAGCAGAGTTGAAGGATGTGTTGGGGCCGGGCGTCCGCCTCCGCCTATTCGTGCGGCCGGGGCACCCATGGGTTTGGATGAACTCAGTCGGGGAACGAAAGATTCTCTCGCTCAGATTATACTCCAGAGCACCGAAAGGTGCGGATTGGAAGGGGTGGGAATGGGACTCATGGAGCGGACTCAGGTTTCCCCAGGTGGAGGCCCCGATGGACAGGACCCTGGCAACCCAAGACTGTGGGAACTGGCCAGGGTTCGTGTCCGGGCCTCGGGGCAGGCCCGACCCCAGTGGATAGGGCCAGGTAGGGGACCACCACAGGCTTTTTGCAGGAGGACTAACGCTCACTGGAGCCTGACTCCCGGAGGGATTCCTGGCGGGGTTTGGAGGCAATGGCTCGCAAAGCTGGGGCAGGCCCAGGGGGCTCCCTGCAGACGTGCAGTGCACGATGCGAGTTCGCCGGGCGTTTTCCGGCCCATTCTCACGAGCGTTTGCCCAAACCAGGTTCCGTTTGGGCAGAACGCTCGTGAGAATTGGCCGGCATTGGGCAGCCCTGCGGATCTCCCCGCTCCCCGGGGCCAAGGGCCCTTTACGCTCGGGGCCTGTCATGGCCACCCGGAAAGCACACCCAGACGACACGGCCCAATCGCGGGTCCCGGCAAAGGGGACCGTTCCCCGTTCAGAGTTGAGGGACGGGTTTGGGCCGAGCGTCCGCCTCTGCCTGTCTTGTGGCCCAGGCGCCCAAGCGAGTGTATGACCTAAGTTGGGGAAGGAACGTTTCTCTCCCTCTGAGGCTTCTCCGGAGCTTCGAAAGGTACGGTTTGTGCCGGAGTGGTAGGGGGAGTCGTGGTGCAGACTCAGGGTTCCCCAGGTGGAGGCCCCAATGGACAGGACCCTGGCAACCTAAGGCTGTGGGAAAAGGTGAGGTTTCGTGTCCGGCTCTCGGGGCAGGCCCGGTCCAGCGGACAGGACCAGGTAGGGGACCACCACAGGCTTTGGTGCAGGAGGCCTCGCGCTCGCTGGAGCCTGCCACCCGGAAAGCATTCTGGCTGGGTATGGACACGACCACTTGCGATACCGGGCCTGGCCCAGGGGCCGGCCCTGTAGACGGGCGGCACCCGAAACGAGTTCTCCCTGTGTTTTCCACAAGAGCGTTCTGCCCAAACCGGAATCGGTTTGGGCAGATACCTCGTGAGAATTGGCCGGCATTGGGCGGACCTGCAGACTGCCCTGTTCCCCGTGGCCTAGAGCCCTTTCTTGCTCGGGGCATGTCGCCCCCACCCCCCACCCCCCCGAAAACGCGCCGAGATGACGCCTTTCACCCGGCGGCCCCGGCTCAAGGGAGCTCTCATGGAGCAGAGTTGAGGGAAGGGTTGCGACCGGGCGTCCGCCTCCCACTTTTCGGGAGGCTGGGGTGCCCAAGGATGGGGCTGACCTCAGTGGGGGCACGAATGTTTCTCTCACTCTAAGGCTTGTCTGAAGCGCCAAAAAGCACCGATTGTGCCAGCGTGGTAGGGGGAGGCATGGCATGGGACTCTGGGTTCCCCACATGGAGGCCACGAAGGACAGGACCCTGGAAATTGAAGGCTGGGGCAGCAGGCGAGGGTTCGTGCCCAGGCCTGTCACCATGCCCTGCCCAATTGGACAGCGCAAGGGACGGGACCTCCAGATGACGAGGAGCCGGAGTGTTCGGCCTTGCTGCATCCTGATTCCCCAGAGATCTTTCTGGCGGGGTTCCTACCTGACCGCTCCAGATGCCGGGCCAAGCCCAGGTGGTGGCCCTGCAGACGTACAGCACCTGAAGCGAGTTCCAGGGCGTTTTCTGGCCAATTCTCACGTGCGTTCTGACCAAACTGGGATTGGTCTGGGAAGAACGCTCATGAGAATTGGACGGTGTTTTACAGCCCTGCAGACGGACCTGTTCCCCTTGGCTTAGGGCCCTTTCTTGCTCAGCGCGTATCGTGGCCACCCGCAAAACGCCCCAAGTTGAGTCGGCTCACCCGGGGGTCCCAGCGCAGGGGAGCATTCCTGGAGCACAGTTGAGGGATGCATTGCGGCTGGGCATCCACCTCCGACTTTTCGGATGGCTGGACGCCCAAGGATGTGGCTGACCTCAGTGGGGGCACACAGTTTTCTCTCACTCAGAGGCTTGTCCGAAGCACCGAAAGGCACTGTTTGCACCGGGGTGGGAGGGCGAGTCCTGGCGCGGGACTCTGGGTTTCCCAGTTGGAAGCCCTGAAGTACAGGTCACTGGAAACTGAAGGCTGAGGAAGCAGGCAAGGGTTCATACCCAGGGTCAGGGTAGGCCCAGCCCCATCAGACAGCGCCAGGGAGGGGACCCCCAGAGCCTGAGGAGCAGGAGCCATTGGCCTCACCTTACCTGACTCACGGAGTGTTTTTTGGCAGCATTTGAGCTGGGACCACTCAGGATCCCGGGCCAGTCCATGGGGTGGCCCTGTAGACATGTGGTGCTCGAAGCTAGAAGAAATTTTTGGAGTCTGATCATGCTCACTAATTTTTCTGTATAATTTAATGGTAATTCCTTCTTACACAATTTCTGCTGTGAAAGATTTCCTAGGAAAACTGTACTTCCAAAGAGCAGGGGAACCTGTACCCCTCCTACAGGGTTAGCTTTAGTCTCCATGTTACACAGAACTTTCTATGACCTGCAGATTTTATCACTCAAACATTGTGCCTTTGATCAACTTCATCTGTTTCCTGCCACCCCACCCCCAACTTACCTGAATCTGGCAACCACCAATTTGTTTCTATTATGTATGTGTTCATTGTGTTTTTGTTTCCATGTGGAATGGACATGAGAGCACTTGGTGTTTGTCCTTCTGTGTCTAAGTTACTTAGCATAATGCTCTCAAGGCTTATGTTTCCATGTGTGCTTATTGTGAACGATGCTCCAGTGAACTTGGGAGTGCATCTCTCTTTTTGAGGGAGTGTTTTTGTGTTCTCCAAAAAATATTCGATGGAAAAATTACTGGGTCTCATGGTAGTTGTGTTTATTATTTTTAGGCTCCCCCATACCGTTTGCCACTGTGGCTGCACCGATGTACATTCCCACCAACAGCCCATAGGGTCCCCTCATCTACACATGCTTGACCACACCTGGTGTCTGTCTCTGGGACAACTGCCGTTGCAACAGTTGTGACAGCTGACTCCTGTAGACTTACAGTTCCCTGATGACGATTAGGGATGTTGTATACCTTTTTCTGTGTCTGTTGGCCACATGTATGTTATCATTGGAAAGGATCTATTCACATATTCTCCCCATTTTTTAATTTTGTTTTTGTTTAGATTTGTATGTGTGTTTTGTGTATTTTGGATATTAGCCTCTTCTCACGCATATGATTTACAGATTTTTTTCTTTTTTTGTCATTGGGTAAGTTGCCTTTTAAGTTATTGATGGTTTCTTTTGCCGTGAAGGAGATCTCATTTTGATGTCGTTCCACTTGCTTCTTTTTGTCTTTGTTTCCTTTGCTTTTGGTGTCTGATCTGAAGACTGCCAAAACCAATGTTGAGAAACTTACTACCTGTGTTTTTTTCTTGTAGTTTTATGGATTCAAGTCTTATGTTCAAGTCATTCATCCGTTAAAAATTTGTGTGTGCGGTGGTGTGATCTAGTTACATTCTTTTGCATATAGTGTCCAGTGTTCTCAGTATCGTTCACTGAAGAGACAGTCCTCTCTGCATTGTACATTTTCTTCTCCTGTGTTGTAAGTTAAGATCATATATGTGCGGGTTAGTTTCTGAGCTTTCTGTTTTGTACATTCTATTCTCTGTGGGTGTATTTATGCCAGTATCATACTGTTTGGATGATCATAACTTTGTATTCTAGCATGAAATCTGGGTGTGTGGAGACTGCAGCTTTCTTTCTTCAGATTGCTCTGGGTATTTGGGGTCTTTTGTGAAATCATATGAGTTTTAGAACTGTCTTCTATTTCTTTGAATAATGTCATTGGGATTCAGATAGGGATTTCATCACATCTGTAGATAGCTTTGGGTATGATGAATATGTTAACATTATTAATTTCTCCAGTTAATGAGCATGGCATATGATTCTGTTCATTTGTGTCTTCTTCCATTTCTTTGACCCACACGTTCCTCCCCACCCCAACACACACATGCACTTCCTTTACTTTCCACCATGTGTTCAGTGTACCAGGCCTTTCTTATTCTTGGTTCCTCTTATTCCTAGATATTTTTTTTTTCTCCATGCAATTGTAAATGTCATTGCTTTCTTAGTTTCTCTTTGTGAAAGTTTGTCTTCAGTATATAGAAACACAACAAGTTGGGGGACCTGGGTGGCTCCTTTGATGAAGCATCTGCCTTCAGGTCAGGTCATGATTCTGTGGCTCCTGGGATGGAGCCCTTAATCGGGCTCCCTGCTCAGTGGGGAGCCTGCTTTTCTCTCTCCCTCTGCTGCTCCCCCTGCTTGTGCTCATGCTTCCTCTATCAAATAAATAAATAAAATCTTTTAAAAGAAGAAATGCAACAGGTCTCTGTATGCCAACTTTGTATCCTGCAGCTTTACTGAATTAGTTTTCTCTAACAGATTTTTTGGTGGAATCTTTAGGGATTTCTCTATATAGTATCAGGGCATCTGCAAATAGTGACTGCTTTCTTTTCCTATTTGGATTTCACATCAAATTTGTCTAAATGTTTTGTCTAGGACTTTCAGTGCTATGTTGAACGGAAGTGGTGAGAGTGGGCATCTATCTTTGTCTTGTTCTTGATCTTAGTGGAAAAGTTCTCAGCTTTTCACTCTTGAGTATGGTGTCAGCTATGGGCTTTTCATATAGGGCCTTTTAAAAAAATATGTTTATTTAATTATTTTAAAAATTTCTTTTCAATGTTCCAGAATTCATTGTTTATACACCACATCCAGGGTTCCATGCAACAGATAGAGCCTTTATTGTGTTGAGGTATGTTCCCCCAATACCCAGATGGTTTTGGGTTTTATCATAAATGCATATTTAATCTTGTGAGAAGTTCTTTCTGCATCTATTGTAACAATCATATGATTTTATCTTTTATTTTGTTAAGGTGGTGTATCCCATTGGTGGATGTGCAGATATGGAATCGTCCTTGCATCACTGGAATAAATTCCACTGGATCATGTTGTGGGATTCTCCTGATGTATTGTTGAATTATTTTTGTTGATTAATTTCTTGAGGATTTTGACATCTATGTTCATAAGTGATATTGGTGTTTCCTTTTCTTGTAGTGTTTCTTGAATCCTTTTCTTGAATTTTTGGCCTTGGACATCTGTTTCTTGGGTGGTTTTTGATTATCAAATCCATCTTTTTACTAGTGATAAGTCTGTTCAGATTTTTTTCCTTTCATGGTTCATTTTTTCTAGTTTGTTGTTAGGGACTTATTCATTTCTTCTAGGTTATCCAGTGTATTGGCCTCTACTTGCTCATAGTACTCTTATGATCTTTTGTATTTTTGTGGTATTCATTGACATGGATCATCATTTGTTCCTTTATTTAAAGTTTCTCATTTTTTAAAATTTAAATTCAAGGAGGCAAGGTATAGTACATCATTAGTTTTTGATGTAATGTTCAATGATTCATTATTAATGATTTAATTAATTCAATGATTCATCGAGTATAACAGCCAGTGCTTATCACCACACATGCCCTCTTTAATGCCCATCACCCAGTTATCCCATCCCCCCACCCACTTCCCTTTCTGCAACCCTCAATTTGTTTCCCAGAGTCAAGAGTGTCATATAGTTTTTCTCCCTCTCAGATACCTTCCCATTCAGGTTTCCACTCTGTCCCTAGGATCCTCTGTGTTATTCCTTATATTTCACATATGAGTGAAATCATATGATAACTGTCTTTCTCTGCTTGACTTATTTCACTTAGCATAATCCCCTCCAGTTCCATCCATGTCAATGCAAATGGTAAGTATTCATCATTTCTGATGGCTGAGTAATATTCCATTGTATATATGAACCACATCATCTTCTTTTTTTTTAAAGGATTTTATTTACTTATTTGACAGAGAGAGAGAGAGAGATCACAAGTAGGCAGAGAGGCAGGCAGGGAGAGAGGGGGAAGCAGGCTCTCCACTGAGCAGACAGGCCTATGCATGGTCGATCCCAGGAACCTGAGATCATGACCTGAGCCAAAGGCAGAGGCTTAACCCACTGAGTCACCAGGGGCCCCTGAACCACATCTTCCTTATACATTCATCTGTTGAAGGACATCTCAGCTCCTTCCACAGTTTGGCTATTGTGGACATTGCTGCTAGAACACTGGGGTGCATGTGCCTCTTCATTTTACCAAATCCGTATGGTAAATACCCAGGAGTGCAATTGGTGGGTCACAGAGTAGCTTTATTTTTAATGTCTTGAGGAAACTCCATACTGTTTTTCAGAGTGACTGTATCAGCTTGCGTTCCAACCAACAGTGTAAGAGGGTTCCCTCTTACACTGTTGTGTAAGATGTTTCACATCCTCACCAACATTTGTTTTTCCCTGTCTTTTAATTTTTGCATTCTAACTGGTGTAAGGTGGTGTCTCATTGTGGTTTTGATTTTTATTTCCCTGATGGCAAGTGATGTGGAGAATGTTTTCATGTGTCTGTTAGCCATTTGTATGTCTTTTTTGAAGAAGTGTCTTTTTATGTCGTCTGCCCATTTCTTGAGCGGACTCTTTGTTTTTTGGGTGTTGAGTTTGAGAAATACTGTGTAAAACTTGGATAACAGACGTTTAACTGTAATAGCATTTGCAAATATCTTCTCCCGTTCTACAGGTTGCCTTTTAGTTTTGTTGATTTTTTCCAAGTTTTTCATCTTGATGAAGTACCGAAAGTTCATTTTTGCTTTTGTTTCCCTTGCCTATAGAGACGTGTCTTGAAAGAAGTTGCTGTGTTGGAGGTTGAAGAGGTTGCTGCCTGTGTTCTCTAGGATTTTGGTGTGAGACAGGAATTAATCATCTTTCTTTCCTGATTGTATTTGAACCCTCTCTCTTTCTTGGTGAGTCTAGCTAAAAGTTTGTTATTTTTGTTTATCTTTCCAACAAAGGCAGCTCTTATTTTCATTGATCTTTTGTCTTTTTAGTCACCATTGTATTTATTTTCACATTCCTTTTTGTTATTTCCTTATTCCTAGTGCTTTGGGGCTTTGCATGTTTTTTTTTTTAATACTTCTTTCTCATGTAAATTATAATGTTCATAAGAGAGCTTTCTTGTATAGTCGAGGACCTGAATTTCTGTGAACTTCCCCCTTAGAACTAATTTTGCTGCATCCCATAAGTTTTTGTAGGTTCTTTTTTTTGTCTCAAGGTACTTTTAAAATTTCTTATGATTTTTTCTTTGACCATTGGTAGTTTAGTAGCATGTTGTTCTATCTCTACCTATTTTTGACTGTCCCATTTTCTTGTTGTGACTGATTTCTAGTTTCATACCATTGTGGTTGGGCAAGATTTGAATCAGAAGGTGAAGGGAGCATTCAGGATAAAGGTTTGTTTACTGGGCTTTTTTTTTCTGAGGGCAGAGAAGGAGCTCCATACAGTGGAAGGTTTTGCGAAATGGTGGGGGGCAGTCAACCCTTGTTAGAATTGCTGACTACCATGCAGGCAGTGTACCTGCATGATACCACCATTCACACTGTGTTCCTGATGGATTTGCACTTCATTAGAAACATTTTCTATGAGGTGCAGGGTTGGCCTTCTCTAACAGAAAGATGCCATGTAGGTTCATGGCATGGCCCCAGGTCAGCAACCAGGATGTATGGTATTGTGCAGGAACAGAACTTCCTTTGAAAGTGACAGAAACAGATCATGGTGAGCTTCATGACAATAGGCGAGGTCCTGAGTGACCCAGTGGGTGTTGGTGGTGGGTGGGGTAGTGGGGTCTGTTAATCTGTCTCATAAGATCCTGTGGAACTCAGGGACACCCTCCTGTCTGTTGAGTTGTTT
>NC_062279.1:0-56948 GCF_902655055.1 Lutra lutra | reverse complement strand
TCAACATAGCACTGAAAGTCCTAGACAAAACATTTAGACAAATTTGATGTGAAATCCAAATAGGAAAAGAAAGCAGTCACTATTTGCAGATGCCCTGATACTATATAGAGAAATGCCTAACGATTCCACCAAAAAATCTGTTAGAGAAAACTAATTCAGTAAAGCTGCAGGATACAAAGTTGGCATACAGAGACCTGTCGCATTTCTTCTTTTAAAAGATTTTATTTATTTATTTGATAGAGGAAGCATGAGCACAAGCAGGGGGAGCAGCAGAGGGAGAGAGAAAAGCAGGCTCCCCACTGAGCAGGGAGCCCGATTAAGGGCTCCATCCCAGGAGCCGCAGAATCATGACCTGACCTGAAGGCAGATGCTCATCAAAGGAGCCACCCAGGTCCCCCAACTTGTTGTGTTTCTATATACTGAAGACAAACTTTCACAAAGAGAAACTAAGAAAGCAATGACATTTACAATTGCATGGAGAAAAAAAAATATCTAGGAATAAGAGTAACCAAGAATAAGAAAGGCCTGGTACACTGAACACATGGTGGAAAGTAAAGGAAGTGCATGTGTGTGTTGGGGTGGGGAGGAACGTGTGGGTCAAAGAAATGGAAGAAGACACAAATGAACAGAAGCATATGCCATGCTCATTAACTGGAGAAATTAATAATGTTAACATGTTCGTCATACCCAAAGCAATCTACAGATGTGATGAAATCCCTATCCGAATCCCAATGACATTATTCAAAGAAATAGAAGACAGTTCTAAAACTCATATGATTTCACAAAAGACCCCAAATACCCAGAGCAATCTGAAGAAAGAAAGCTGCAGTCTCCACACACCCAGATTTCATGCTAGAATACAAAGTTATGATCATCCAAACAGTATGATACTGGCATAAAAACACCCACAGAGAATAGAATGTACAAAACAGAAAGCTCAGAAACTAACCCGCACATATATGATCTTAACTTACAACACAGGAGAAGAAAATGTACAGTGCAGAGAGGACTGTCTCTTCAGTGAACGATACTGAGAACACTGGACACTATATGCAAAAGAATGTAACTAGACCACACCACCGCACACACAAATTTTTAACGGATGAATGACTTGAACATAAGACTCGAATCCATAAAACTACAAGAAAAAAACACAGGTAGTAATTTTCTCAACATTGGTTTTGGCAGTCTTCAGATCAGACACCAAAAGCAAAGGAAACAAAGACAAAAAGAAGCAAGTGGAACGACATCAAAATGAGATCTCCTTCACGGCAAAAGAAACCATCAATAACTTAAAAGGCAACTTACCCAATGACAAAAAAAGAAAAAAATCTGTAAATCATATGCGTGAGAAGAGGCTAATATCCAAAATACACAAAACACACATACAAATCTAAACAAAAACAAAATTAAAAAATGGGGAGAATATGTGAATAGATCCTTTCCAATGATAACATACAGGTGGGCAACAGACACAGAAAAAGGTATACAACATCCCTATTCGTCATCAGGGAACTGTAAGTCTACAGGAGTCAGCTGTCACAACTGTTGCAAAGGCAGTTGTCCCAGAGACAGACACCAGGTGTGGTCAAGCATATGTAGATGAGGGGACCCTATGGGCTGTTGGTGGGAATGTACATCGGTGCAGCCACAGTGGCAAACGGTATGGGGGATCCTAAAAATAATAAACACAACTACCATGAGACCCAGTAATTTTTCCATCGAATATTTTTTGGAGAACACAAAAACACTCCCTCACAAAGAGAGATGCACTCCCAAGTTCACTAGAGCATCGTTCACAATAAGCACACATGGAAACATAAACCTTGAGAGCATTATGCTAAGTAACTTAGACACAGAATGACAAATACCAGGTGCTCTCATGTCCATTCCACATGGAAACAAAAACACAATGAACACATACATAATAGAAACAAATTGGTGGTTGCCAGATTCAGGTAAGTTGGGGGTGGGGTGGCAGGAAAAAGATGAAGGTGATCAAAGGCACAATGTTTGAGTGATAAAATCTGCAGGTCATAGAAAGTTCTGTGTAACATGGAGACTAAAGCTAACCCTGTAGGAGGGGTACAGGTTCCCCTGCTCTTTGGAAGTACAGTTTTCCTAGGAAATCTTTCACAGCAGAAATTGTGTAAGAAGGAATTACCATTAAATTATACAGAAAAATTAGTGAGCATGATCAGACTCCAAAAATTTCTTCTCTCTTCGAGCACCACATGTCTACAGGGCCACCCCATGGACTGGCCCAGGATCCTGAGTGGTCCCAGCTCGAATGCTGCCAAAAAACACTCCGTGAGTCAGGTAAGGTGAGGCCAATGGCTCCTGCTCCTCAGCCTCTGAGGGTCCCCTCCTTGGCGCTGGCAGATAGGACTTGCCATTCCCCTAGGCCAGGTACTAGCCCGATAGTGATTTGGGAAGAAAGGGCGAGAGAATTCGATGGAAAACTCCAGGCAAACTCAGGTCAGGTGCCACATGCCTGTAGGGAAGCCTGCAGGGCCACCCACAGGGCCAACCCAGCAGCCCGAACGCTCACGTCCAAACCCCGCCAGAAAGCCCTCCTGGAGTCAGGCTCTAGCAAGGCCAACGCCACCTGCTCCTCAGCCTCTGGGGGTCTCCTCCCTGGCACTGGCCGATGGGGCTGAACCCACCACGAGGACCAGGCACGAACCCTCGCCTGCTTCCTCAGCCTTCCATTTCCAGGGTCCTGTCCCTCAGGGCCTCCAACTGAGGAACTGTGAGTCCCGCGCCACGACTCTCCCTCCCATCCCAGCACAAACGGTGCCTTTTGGAGCTTCGGACAAGCCTCTGAGTGAGAGAAAACTGTGTGCCCCCACTGAGGTCAGCCACATCCTTGGGCGTCCAGCCACCCGAAAAGTCGGAGGTGGACGCCCAGCCGCAACGCATCCCTCAAATCTGCTCCAGGAATGCTCCCCTGCGCTGGGACCCCCGGGTGAGCTGAGTCAACTTGGGGCATTTTGCAGGTGGCCACGATATGCGCCTAGCAAGAAAGGGCCCTAAGCCAAGGGGAACAGGTCCGTCTGCAGGGCTGTAAAACACCGTCCAATTCTCATGAGCGTTTTTCCCAGACCAATCCCAGTTTGGTCAGAACGCACGTGAGAATTGGCCAGAAAACAGCCCTGGAACTCGCTTCAGGCGCTGCACGTCTACAGGGCCACCACCTGGGCTTGGCCCGGCATCTGGAGCGGTCAGGTAGGAACCCCGCCAGAAAGATCTCTGGGGAATCAGGATGTAGCAAGGCTGAACACTCCGGCTCCTCGTCATCTGGAGGTCCCGTCCCTTGCGCTGTCCAATTAGGCAGGGCATGGCGACAGGCTTGGGCATGAACCCTCGCCTGCTGCCCCAGCCTTCCATTTCCAGGGTCCTGTCCTTCGTGGCCTCCATGTGGGGAACCCAGAGTCCCGTGCCACGCCTCCCCCTACCACGCTGGCAAAATCGGTGCTTTTTGGTGCTTCAGACAAGCCTTAGAGTGAGAGAAACATTCCTGCCCCCACTGAGGTCAGCCCCATCCTTGGGCACCCCAGCCTCCCGAAAAGTCAGAGGCGGACGCCCGGCCGCAACCCTTCCCTCAACTCTGCTCCAGGAGAGCTCCCTTGAGCCGGGGCCGCCGGGTGAAAGGCGTCATCTTGGCGAGTTTTCAGGGGGGTGGGGGCGACATGCCCTGAGCGAGAAAGGGCTCTAGGCCAGGGGGAACAGGGCAGTCCGCAGGTCCGCCCAACGCTGGCCAATTCTCACAAGGTATCTGCCCAAACCTATTCCGGTTTGGGCAGAATGCTCTTGTGGAAAACACACAGAGAACTCGTTTCGGGCACCGCCCGTCTACAGTGCCGGCCCCTGGGCCTGGCCCGGTATCACAAATGGTCGTGTCCATACCCCACCAGAATGCTTTCCGGGTGGCAGGCTCCAGCGAGCGTGAGGCCTCCTGCACCAAAGCCTGTGGTGGTCCCCTACCTGGTCCTGTTCGCTGGGGCCGGGCCTGCCCCGAGAGCCGGACACGAAACCTCGCCTTTTCCCACAGCCTTAGGTTGCCAGGGTCCTGTCCATAGGGGCCTCCACCTGGGGAACACTGAGTCCGCGCCATGACTCCCCTACCACTCCGGCACAAACCGTGCCTTTCGATGCTCCGGAGAAGCCTCAGAGGGAGAGAAACGTTCCTTCCCCAACTTAGGTCATCCACTCGCTTGGGCGCCCGGGCCACAAGAAAGGCAGAGGCAGACGCTCGGCCCCAACCCGTCCCTCAACTCTGCAAGGGAACGCTCCCCTTTGCCAGGACCCGCGGTTGGGCCGCGTCGTCTGGGTGCGCTTTCCGGGTGGCCGCGACAGGCCCCGAGCGAGAAAGGGCACTCAGCCCCGGGGAGCAGGGTGGTCCGCAGGGCTGCCCAATGCCGGCCAATTCTCACGAGCGTTCTGCCCAAACCGATCCCTGTTTGGGCAGAACGCTCGTGAGAATTGGCCTGAAAATGCCTGCAAACTCCCTTCGGGCGCTGCACGTCTGCAGGGATGACCCCTGGGCCTGGCCCAGCATCGCAGCCATCGTTTCTGAACTCCACCAGGAATCCCTCCGGGAGTCAGGTTCCAACGATCACGAGTCCTCCTGCACCAAAGCCTGTGGTGGTCCCCTACCTGGCCCTGTCCGCTGTGGTCAGACCTACCCCGAGCCCCAGACACGAACCCTCGCCTGTTCCCACAGCCTTGGGTTGCCAGGGTCCTGTCCATCGGGGCCTCCGCCTGGGGAACCCTGAGTCCGTGCCACGACTCCCCCTCACAACCCGGCAGAAACCGTGCCGTTCGATGCTCCAGAGAAGCCAAAGAGGGAGAGAAACTTTCGTTGACCAACTGAGGTCATCTGCACCCTTGGGGGCTCAGGCCACGCGAATAGGCAGAGGCGGACGTCCGGCCCCAAGACGTCCCTCAATTCTGATCGGGGAACGTTCCCCTTTGCCGGAACCCGCGGTTCGACCGCATCGTCTATGTGCGCTTTCCGGGTTGCCTCGACAGGCCCCGAGCGAGAAAGGGACCTCGGCCCCGAGGAACAGGGTTTTCCACAGGGCTGCCCAACGCCGGCCAAATCTCATGACGGTTCTGCCCTAACCGATCCCCGTTTGGGTAGAACGCTCGTGAGAATTGGCTGGAAAATCCGCGGCGAACTCACTTCGGGCGCTGCACATCTGCAGTGCAGCCCCCTGGGCCTGCCCCAGCATCGCGAGCCATCGCCTCTGAACCACACCAGGAATCCCTCCGGGAGTCAGGCTCCAGTGAGCGTTAGTCCTCCTGCACCAAACCCTGTGGTGGTCCCCTACCTGGCCCTATCTGCTGGGGTCGGGCCTGCCCCGAGCCCCGGACACGAACCCTCGCGAGTTCCCACAGTCTTGGGTTGCCAGGGTCCTGTCCATCGGGGCCTCCACCTGGGGAACGCTGAGTCCGCGCCACGACTCCCCTCACAACCCAGTGGAAACTGTGCCATTCGATTCTCCAGGGAAGCCACAGAGGGAGAGAAACTTTCGTTGACCAACTAAGGTCATCTGCACCCTTGGGGGCTCAGGCCGCGCGAATAGTTGGAGGCGGACTTCCGGCCCCAAGTCGTCCCTCAACTCTGATCGGGGAACGCTCCCCTTTGCGGGGACCCCCGGTAGGGCTGGGTTGTCTGGGTGCGGGCCTGACACCCAATCCCTCCCATGGAATGGACACTCAGAACTCGGCCAGAAAGAGCCCCTCAGACAGGAGGAGACGGTTACATAGAGTACTCTCCACTCCCTAGAGTCCTGGACACAGGCTTGCTCCCCTGAGGCCATTCCCGCCATCTTTCCCGCCGGACCCCATGGCCCTGCGCAAAACACTCCTGCCCAGAGAAATACCCATGCCCTGGAAAGCCATCCAAACTTTAAGTGGACACCCGACCACAATCCCAGACGCTGACGGGCCGCCAGAGCAATGCCCTCTGTTCAGCACTCCGAGGAGCCTGAGTCTACACTGGCACATCGGGCCTACCAATCTCCCAGGACTGAACCCTCTCCCTAGGTTGGCGTTTCAGGCTCTACACCCCAGAGGCGTGATACCCAATCCCTCCCATGGATAGGACCGTCAGACTCACAGCCGGACTCAGGCTGTCAGCTAGAAGGACACTGCGTCCTTGAGAGTTCTCTAAGACGCTCAGAGCCCTGAGGCAATTCCCGCCATCTTTGCCCTTCTGGGCCAGAAACCCAGGGCTTGAGGAGCCTCCTGAGTCCCACCCTCAACTCAGCCCTTGGCTGAGCCAAGATCTCTGCTGGCAGATCCGACCTGCCTTGTCCCTAAGACACAACCCTAACCCTAACCCTAACCCTAACCCTAATGCTAACCCTAGCCCAGGGGTGTGTCCCAACATCCGTCCTCCGTCAATAGATCCCCAACAACTCTCAAATGGGGGACCCATGAGCTGCACCCAACCGTTGCAGCTGATCCCAGGAGGAAACCCTGCTGTTAAGAAATGTGCTGAACCCGAAGAGCGAGAGAATCCTGCAAGTCTCCCTGAGGCCACCCGCACTTCCGGCGCCCCCACAGACCAGGAACCGAGAGGCTCAGAGCGCCCTCATCTCAGGCAACGGGCTGGATCACCACAGCGCCGGCAGATCGGCGCTGGATGCACTGGCCAACTCATTCTAACCCTCCCCTGGGTGTTCAGGTTTTCGTCTCCAGAAGCCTGGCTGCCTAGCCCTCCAGACTGGGGACCCCGTATTCCCAACACAGAACTCTGGCTGCCATCCATGAGGAAACTAGACCCCACGGCCCTGTGCAGAACCCTCCTGGCCAGAGAAAACTCCACACCCCCGAAAGCCACCCACACCTACCCAGGACCCTCACACCACCATCTCGAATCCTGACGGGCCACCACAGAAATGCCCTCAACTCAGCCTCCGGATAGCCTGATTCTGCCCTAGCATATTACGGCTGCCATTCTCCCAGGACCAAACCCGAATCCTAGGTTGTGTGTTCAGGCTCTGGACCACACAGTCCTGACACCCAATCCCTCCCATGGAAGGGCGCATCTGACCGATGGCCGGACTCCGACTCTCAGCCAGAAGACACTGTTTCCTTTGGTTCTCGCTAACTCCCTCCGAGCCCTAGCCACCAGCATGCTCCCCTGAGGCCATTCCCACCATCTTTGCCCATCCAGGCCAAAAACCCTGGGCCTGAGGATCTTGCAGAGTTCCTCCCTCAACTCAGCCCTTGGGTGAGCGGATTTCTGTGCTGGCAGATCCAACCTGCCTTTGCCCTAAGACATAAGCCTAACACCAAACCGAACCCTAACCCAATACTCACCCTAGCTCAGGTTATGTGTTCTGGTGTCTGTCCTAGGATGCCTGGACGCCAAACCCCACCGATGGGACACCCTTGAGCTGCACCCCACAATTTTAGCTGATCCCCTGAGGAAAGCTTACTGTTTAGAAAGGTTCTGATTCCGCAGATTGGGAGAAGCCTACATGCCTCTCTGAGGCCTCCCCCATTTCCGGCGCTACCACGGACCAGGAACCTGGAGTCTCACGGTCCTGCAGTCACACAAGCTCAACTCACGTATCAGCATGGGTCAACAGAGCGTCAGCAGATCGAGGTTGCCGTGTCCCTAAGACCTAACCCTAGGCGGAGGTTGGGTGTTCCGGCCCCCGTCCCCAGAGGTCTGTCTCCCTAGCCCACCAGACCGGGGATGCTGGATTCCTAATGCTGGTCTCTGGCTGCCGCCCACGAGCAATCTGGACCCAGGGCCTTGGGCAGAAACCTCCTGGCCCAAGGAACCTCCATGCCACCTCATGCCACCCACACCTTCTGAGGACCCCACCACACAGTCCTGGAGCCTGACGGGCCACCACAGCAATGCCCTCAACTCAGGGCTCCCCAGAGCCTGAGTCCGCACTGGCGCCTCAGGCCTGCCATTCTCCAAGGACCAAACCCTATCCCTGGTTTGGGTGTTTAGACTCTGGACCCCACAGGCCTGACACTTAATCTATCCCATGGAAGGGACCCTCAGAACTCTGCCAGACACAGTCCCTCAGACAGGAGGAGATGGTTCCATTTGGAAATCTCCAACTCCCTCACAGCCCTGGACACAGGCATGTTCCCCTGAGGCCATTCCCAACATCTTTGCCCCTCCAGGTGAAAAACCCAGGGCATGAGGAACCTCCGGAGGCCTGCCCTCAACTCAGCCCTTGGGTGAGCCTGTTTCTGTGCTGGCAGATCCGACCTGCCTTGGCCCTAAGACATAACACTAATCCTAAGCCTAACCCTAATCCTAATACTGAGGCTAGCCCAGGTTGTGTGTTCTGCTGTCCGTCCTCTGACACCTGGTCCACCAATCCCCCAACAGGGGGACCCCTGTGCTGCAGCCCATCATTGAACCTGAGCCCAGGGGGAAACATTGCCTTAGAGAAATGTGCTGAACCCACACAGCGGTAGAAGTCTGCATGCCACCCTGAGTCCACCCCCACATACGGCACCCAGAAGGACCAGGACACGGGAATCGCACGGTGCTCTAGACAAGCGACCTCAACTCAGACCTCGGCGTGGGTCACTACAGCGCCGGCACTTCGGGGCTGCCATGCCCCTGCGACCTAACCCTAACCTTACGGTCGGTGTTCAGGATTCTGTCCCAAGAGGCCTGGCTCCCTAGGCCTCAAGGCTGCGAACCCCGTATTCCCAACGCAGGAATCTGGCAGCCACCCATGAGCAAACTGGACCCCAACGCACTGTGCAGAACCCTCCTGCCCGGAGAAAACTCCATGGCCCCACAGCCACCTACACCTTCCAAGGAAACCCACAACACATCCCAGAGCCTGACAGAGCCACCATCTCGGAGCCTGAAGGGCCGCCAGAGCAATGCCCTCCACTCAGCCCTCCGGAGGGCATCAGTCCGCACTGGCACAGCACGCCTGCCATTGTCCCAGGACCAAACACACACCCTAGGTCGGGTGTTCAGGATCTGCACCCCAGAGGCCTGACACCCAATGCCTGCCATGGATGAGTGCATCAGATTGACAGCAGGATTCAGCCTCTCAGCCAGGAGGAGACCATTTCATTTGGTGCTCTCTAATACTCGCAGAGCCCTAGAAACGGGCATGCTCCCCTGAGGCCGTTCCCGCCATCTTGGCTCTGTCAGGCCAAAAACCCAGGGCCTAAGGATCCTTATGAGTCCCGCCTTCAACTCAGCGCTTGGGTGATCCGAGAACCGTGCCGGCAGATCCCACCTGCCTTGTCCCGAAGACTCACGCTAACCCTACGCTTCGCCCCAACCTCATACTAAGCCTAGCTCAGGTTGTGTGTTCCCGTGTCTGTTCTCCAAAGCCTGGTCCCCAACGCGCCTACGTGGGGGACCCTGATTTGCACCCCTTCATCGCACCTGATCTCAGGAGGAAACACTGCCGTTAAGAAATGTGCTGAACCCGAAGAGCGGGAGAAACCACATGCCTCCCTGAAGCCACCCCCACTTCTGGCACCACCAACGACCAGGAATCAGGAGTCTCACAGTCCTGCAGACACACGCCCTCACCTCAGGCATCGTAGCGGGTGAACACAGCGCCAGCAGATCGGGACTGCCATGCCCCTACGACCTAACCCTAACCCTACGTTGGGGCTGTTCAGACTTCCGTCCCCAGAGGCCTGGCTCCCTAGGTATGGAGACCGGGCACCCCATATTGCCAACGCAAGACTCTGGCTGCCACCCACGGGGAGACCGGACCCCATGGCCCTGCGCAGAACCCTCCTGCCCGGAGAAATACCCATGCCCCCGAAAGCCACCCAAACCTTCCGTGGACACCCACACCACAATCCCAGACACTGACGGGCCACCAGAGCAATGCCCTCCACTCAGCCCTCCGAGGAGCCTGAGTCTGCACTGGCATATCAGGTCTACCGATCTCCCAGGACCGAACCCTCTAACTAGGTTGGCTTTTCAGGCTCTGCACCCCAGAGGCGTGATACCCAATCCCTCCCATGGATAGGAGCGTCAGACTCTCGGCCGGACTCAGGCTGTCAGCTAGAAGGACACCGCGTCCTTGGGAGTTCTCTAACACGCTCAGAGCCCTCGAACTGGTGTGCTCCCCTGAGGCAATTCCCGCCATCGTTGCCCCAACGGGCCAGAAACCCAGGGCCTGAGGAGCCTCCTGAGTCCCACCCTCAACTCAGCCCTTGGCTGAGCCAAGATCTCTGCTGGCAGATCCGACCTGCCTTGTCCCTAAGACACAACCCTAACCCTAACCCTAACCTTAACCCTAATGCTAACCCTAGCCCAGGGGTGTGTCCCAACATCCGTCCTCCGTCAATAGATCCCCAACAACTCTCAAATGGGGGACCCATGAGCTGCACCCAACCGTTGCAGCTGATCCCAGGAGGAAACCCTGCTGTTAAGAAATGTGCTGAACCCGAAGAGCGAGAGAATCCTGCAAGTCTCCCTGAGGTCACCCGCACTTCCGGCGCCCCCACAGACCAGGAACCGAGAGGCTCAGAGCGCCCTCATCTCAGGCAACGGGCTGGATCACCACAGCGCCGGCAGATCAGCGCTGGATGCACTGGCCAACTCATTCTAACCCTCCCCTGGGTGTTCAGGTTTTCGTCTCCAGAAGCCTGGCTGACTAGCCCTCCAGACTGGGGACCCCGTATTCCCAACACAGAACTCTGGCTGCCATCCACGAGGAAACTAGACCCCACGGCCCTGTGCAGAACCCTCCTGGCCAGAGAAAACTCCACACCCCCGAAAGCCACCCAAACCTAACCAGGACCCTCACACCACCATCTCGAAATCAGACGGGCCACCACAGAAATGCCCTCAACTCAGCCTCCGGATAGCCTGATTCTGCCCTAGCATATTACGGCTGCCATTCTCCCAGGACCAAACCCGAACCCTAGGTTGTGTGTTCAGGCTCTGGACCACACAGTCCTGACACCCAATCCCTCCCATGGAAGGGCGCATCAGACTGATGGCCAGACTCCGTCTCTCAGCCAGAAGACACTGTTTCCTTTGGTTCTCGCTAACTCCCTCCGAGCCCTAGCCACCAGCATGCTCCCCTGAGGCCATTCCCACCATCTTTGCCCATCCAGGCCAAAAACCCTGGGCCTGAGGATCTTGCAGAGTTCCTCCCTCAACTCAGCCCTTGGGTGAGCGGATTTCTGTGCTGGCAGATCCAACCTGCCTTTGCCCTAAGCCATAAGCCTAACCCCAAGCCGAACCCTAACCCGAATACTCACCCTAGCTCAGGTTGTGTGTTCTGGTGTCTTTCCTAGGACGCCTGGACGCCAAACCCCACCGATGGGACACCCTTGAGCTGCACCCCACAATTTTAGCTAATCCCCTGAGGAAACCTTGCTGTTTAGAAAGGTCCTGAATCCACAGATTGGGAGAAGCCTACATGCCTCCATGAGGCCTCCCCCATTTCCGGCGCTCCTATGGACTAGAACCTGGAGACTCACGGTCCTGCAGACACGCAAGCTCAACTCACGTATCAGCATGGGTCAACAGAGCACTGGCAGGGGGATGCAGGGTCCCTAAGATCTAACCCTAAGCGGAGGTTGGGTGTTCCAGACCCTTCCCCAGAGGTCTGGCTCCCTAGCTCTCCAGACCGGGACCCTGTATTCCTAATGCAGGTCTCTGGCTGCCGCCCATGAGCAATCAGGACCCATGGCCCTGGGCAGAAACCTCCTGGCCCAAGAAACCTCCATGCCCCCTAAAGCCACCCACCCCTTCCGAGGACCCCACCACACAGTGCCGGAGCCTGACGGGCCACCACAGCAATGCCCTCAACTCAGGCCTCCCCAGAGCCTGAGTCCGCCCTGGCACCTCAGGCCTGCCATGCTCCAAGGACCAAACCCTAACCCTGGTTTGGGTGTTTAGACTCTGGACCCCACAGGCCTGACACCCAATCCATCCCATGGAAGGGACCTTCAGAACTCTGCCAGACACAGTCCCTCAGACAGGAGGAGACGGTTCCATTTGGAACTCTCCAACTCCCTCAGAGCCCTGGACACAGGCATGCTCCCCTGAGGCCATTCCCGCCATCTTTGCTCTGTCAGGACAAAAACCCAGGGCGTAAGGATCCTTATGAGTCTCGCCTTCAACTCAGCGCTTGGGTGATCGGAGAACTGTGCCGGCAGATCCCACCTGCCTTGTCTCGAAGACTCACGCTAACCCTACACTTCGCCCGAATCATCATACTAACCCTAGGTCAGGTGGTTTGTTCCCGTGTCCATTATCCAACGCCTGGTCCCCAAAGCGCCTACGTGGGGAACCCTGAGTTTCACCCCTTCATTGCACCTGATCCCAGGAGGAAACCCTGCCTTTTAGAAATGTGGTGAACCCGCAGAGCGGGAGAAACCACATGCCTCCCTGAAGCCACCCCCACTTCCAGCACCACCAAGGACCAGGAATCAGGAGGCTCATGGTCCTGCAGACACACGTCCTCACCTCAGGCATCATAGCGGGTGAACACAGCGCCAACAGATTTGGACTGCCTTGCCCCTACACCTAACCCTAACCCTACGTTGGGGCTGTTCAGATTCCCGTCCCCAGAGGCCTTGTTCCCTACGTATGGATTCTGGGCACCCCATATTGCCAACGCAAGACTCTGGCTGCCACCCACGGGGAGACCGGACCCCATGGCCCTGCGCAGAACCATCCTGCCCGGAGAAATACCCACACCCCGGATAGCCACCCAAACCTTCCGTGGACACCCACACCAGAATCCCAGAAACTGTCGGGCCGCCAGAGCAATGCCCTCCCCTCATCCCTCCGAGGAGCCTGAGTCTGCACTGGCACATCAGGCCTACTGATCTCCGAGGACCGAACCCTATCCCTAGGTTGGGTGTTAAGGCTCTGGACATCTCCTTTCCTTTCTTCCTTATTTCTCTCCACTTACCTTCGTACCAGGACAAACTGGAAGGAACCTATCCATGGAACATGGACATGCTCTGATATCTGAATCTTTCAGGCAGCTTTCTGAGGACTCCTTATGCAAACAGAATCTCGTGTAGCATAACAAAGTGTGTTTGCAAATGACCCTCAAGAGAACAAGAGAGCAAAAATCACTCCATTTTTACCTCCCTCTTCATGAAGTAGACCATGGTCTTCTTCTTTCCTTCCTTCACTTCAATTCCAATTCATTTCCATGCAGTGTTCGTTCCTTTGCTTCAGGGGTAGGATTTCATGATTCCTTGCCTGCACAGAACACCCAGAGGTCATCACAACGAGTGCCCTCCCTAAGAGCCCTCACCCATTGAATCCTTCCCCTCCACACCCCTGCTCTCTAGCTGCCCTCGGTTGCTGCTCTATGTTGGAGTCTCTTTCCTCATTGACCTATCTTTCTCCCCTCACTATGTTCATGTTTCCTTTCTGAAATTCCATAGAAGTCAAATGATAGGTTATTGGTCATTTCTTTTTGATAGGGCTTAGCTAAATCCATTCTAGATCCATTCACATTCTTGCAAATGGTAAGATTTCAATCTTTATGAACCTGGCTCCTAATCCATTGAGAATATGTGGGAGGTTAGATATCTACATTCATATATATATATATATATATATATATATATATATATATATATATATATATATATATATCGCTCATCAGTGAATGGACATCGGGACCTCCTCCATCGTTTCACTATGGTTGATAATGCTGGTGTCCTTATAACGGTGCTGTAACCCATTGAATGCGCATTTTTGTGCCCTTGATGGAAATTCTTAAGAGGGCAAGTGCTGTATCCTAGGGTTGTTCAATTTTGAGAATTCAGAGGAACCAGCGTGCTCTTGTCCAGGGTGGCTGCAAAGACCCGCATGCCCAATGGCAGTGCACGAGGTTTCCTCTGAATGCAGAACGTTCCCTGCAGGCAATTGCCTAAGGAGGAAATAGAAGACCTGGGGGATAACATGACTCAGACAGCGTACAACAAGCAGCCCCAGAAATTCACCCCAGGGTGAATCCTGACGCCATGCCCTGGGATGCCATCACAATGCCTCTATCCAGTGGAATTCCCAAAGACTCTCCTTCTGACTTCACCACCCATGGAAGTGCAGAGAAAGGATGCCATGGCCAACTCTCTAGAGGGTCCTCTGAGTGAAACTAGAAAGTCAATCTTCCCTTTTCCAATCGTCCAAGACACCTTGGAATCCTTTGGAATGTTCCCTCTGCACTCATCAGAACCCTTTGGATACAAAAGACAAATCCATTAGGATCCATCCCCTTGGACAAAGGAGAAGCCATCCTCCAAGCTTCCAGCTGACCACAAACAGCCACCTCACTCTAGATGCCGGCCATTCCACACCAGCCTAGGACCCATGGAATCAACAGTGTTCAATGAAGGAACGCATTCTAGGTCCCAAACACGCACCGAGTCCATCGCATCTTCCTTTTCGAATCCAAGGGATTGCCTAGGAATGGGATGTTCCAAATACCTCTGTGAGCCAGAAAGAAGCCGAGAATATGAGATCCCCTGCCACGTGCTCCCTGCAAGGAAACTCAGGAACCCCAGCGCCCACGCTCCATGGCTGACATCTTCGTTCGTGGGACTTTTTGGCTCCACCGGAGATGAGAGAAAACCCAGATGTTTGGGGTGAGAGAGAAGTTTTACCTCCCATGCTGGCATGGATGTGCCACTGTGCCCCACGGGCCTGCTGTTTTCTCTGAATGCCGACGTCCTGGAACAAGCTGCATGACAGATTCAGACGCTCATTTCCATTCTTCAGGTCTCGTGGAGCCAGAGCGAAGAAGGGTTGTCAGGTGCGGATATGGAGGCGCCTCCCACCTAAAGCCTACACACCTGCTCCAATTCCTGGGAGAAGGAGAGACACATGCTTATTTCTTAAGTGGCCATTCACTTCCTTCTCAAGCCGGCCGATGCCCTTGTCCTTTTTGTAGAAGCAAATAGACTCTTCCAAACAGACACTCAACAGGCAAATGGGTTGAATCTGGTTCCCCCGGCTCCAGACCCCCACCGGGAGGACCCTGCCGAAGCATCCTGACAGCACATTCCCATCAACCTGGGGCAACGGGTCACAGTGCTGACGGAGTGCGGGCCTGACTCCAGCAATTCTTCCCACCATTCTTGAGCCTGGGGAAACAGAGTCTTCAGCTCAACACTCTGTCCTGGAAAAACAAGCTGCAGGACCTCACGTTTCCTGCAGGACCTCACCACTGCTCTAAGAACCAGCAGGCTGCACAGTCACCTCTTCTGGTGTGTTCGCCATGGCAACTCGCTGTTGTGCCCAGGGGTAGCAAGCAGCATAACACCCTACCATGCTCTCCAGAACCGCAGGTCACCATGCCCCCCAGTGGCATCAATCGGTACTGCCGAGCATTCCACAGCCTCCTAATGCAGCAGCACAAACCCTGTTGAGGTCTTAAGCCACACTGACACTGTCCTCCAGATTGGGACTACTAGGCCAACGTGACGAGTCCACAGGCCAAGAAGCAGAAGCAATGCCTTCCAGAGTTGGGTAAAAGTCACATAACGAGAGAAACTTTCATGACCCACAGGAGGCCACAGCCAAATATTGGCGCCCCAATGGTCCAAGAAATCGGAGTTAGATGACAGGCCCCAAAGTAAGTGAATTACGCTCAGGGAATGCTCCCCGGGGTCGTGGCTTCCGGGTACGGCGAGGCGTCTGGGCGCGTTTACTGGGTGACCGAGACAGGCCCTGAGCCAGAAAGGGCCCTCGGCCACGGGGAGCGGGGCGGTGTGCAGGGCTGCCCAACGCCGGCCAAGTCTCACGAGTGTTACGCCCAAACCAATCCCAGTTTGGACAGAATGCTCGTAGAATTGGCCAGAAAGGACCCGGTGAACTCACGTCGGGCACCGAATGTCTGCAGGGCCACCCACTGGGCCCGGCACAGCCTCACGAGCTAGGCGAGCCTCCAGCGAGGGCGACGCCTCCTGCTCCTCAGCCCCGGGTGGTCCCTAGCTGGCCCTATCCTTTGGGACGGGACCTGCATTGAGGCCCGGACACGAACCCTTGCCTGCTTCCTCTGCCTTCCGTTTCCATGGTCCTGTCCCTCGGGGCCTCCAACTGGGGAATCCATTGTCCCTTGCCACGACTCCCCCTCCCACTGCAGTGCAAACCATGCCTTTCAGCGCTCTGTAGTGGCCTCACAGGGAGAGAAAGAATCGTTCCCCAATTGAGGTCATCCCCACCCTTGGGCGCCCCAGCCTCTCGAATAGGCGGAGGCCGAGGCTAGGCTGCAACCATTCCCACAACTCGCTCCAGGAGTGCTCACTTAAACTGGGACCCCTGGTTCGTCCAAGTTGTCCAGGCACGTTGTCCGGGCTGCATCATCTGGGTGTGCTTTCCGGGTGGCCGCGACAGGCCCCGAGCGAGAAAGGGCCCTCGGCGCCTGGGAGCAAGGTTTTCCGCAGCGTTGCCCAAGGCCGGCCAATTATGGCGAGCGTTCTGCCCAAACCGATCCCGCTTTGGGCAGAACACTCGTGAGAATTGGCCGGAAAATGACCGGCGAACTCGCTTCGGGCGCTGCATGTCTGCAGGGCAGCCCCTTGGGCCAGGCCCAGCATCATGATCCATCGCGTCCGAACCCCGCCAGGAATCCCTCCAGGAGTCAGGCTACAGCAAACGCGAGGCCTCCAGCACCAAAGCCTGAGGTGGTCCCCTACCTGCCCCTGTCGGCTGGGGCCGGGCCTTCCCTGAGACCCGGACATGAAACCTCGCCTGCTCCAACTGCCTTCGGTTGCCAGTTTCCATTCCTTCGGGGCCTCTACCTGGGGAAACCTGATTCCGCGCCACGACTCCCACTCCATCCCAACGTAAACCGTGCCTTTCGGCGCTCCGGAGAGGCCTCAGAGGGAGAGAAACGTTCCTTCCCCAGCTTAAGTCATCCGCACCTTTGGGAGACCTGGCCGTGGGAATAGGCGGAGTCGGACATTCGGCCCCAACATGTCTCTCAACTCTGCTCGGGGAACGCTCCCCTTTGCCGGGACCCCCGGTTGGGCCGTGTCATCTGGTTGCACTTTCATGGTCGCAGCAACAGGCCCCGAGTGAGAAAGGGCTCTTGGCCCCGGGGAGCAGGGTGGTCCGCAGGGCTGCCCAACGCTGGCCAATTCTCAGCAGCATTCTGCCAAACCATCCAGGTTTGGGCAGAATGCTCGTGAGAATTGGCCGGAATACGCCCGGCGAACTCTCTTCGTGTGCTGCCCTTCTGCACGGCAGCCCCCTGGGCCTGGCCCAGCCTCTCGAGCCATCATGTCCGAACACCGCCAGGAATGCCTCCGGGATCAGGCTCCAGGGAGCGCAAGGCCTCCTGCACCTCAGCCTGTGGTGGTCAGCTACCTGGCCCGTTTGCTGGGGTCAGGCTTACCACGAGCCCCGGACACGGATCCTCGCCTGCTCCCTCAGCCATCCTTTGCCAGGGTCCTGTCAATCAGGGCCTACACCTGGGGAACCCTGAGTCCGCCTGACGACTCCCCTCACACCCAGGCGCAAAGCCTGCCTTTTAGGCGCTCCAGGGAAGCCTCAGAGGGAGAGAAAGGTTCCTTCCTCAAGTGAGGTCATCCCAAACCTTGAGCGTCGCAGCCGCTCCAATAGGCGGAGGCGGACGCCCGGCCCCAAACAGTCCCTCTACTCTGCTCAGGGAACATTCCCCTTTGCCAGGAACCCGGTTGGGCCGCGTTGGCTGGGTGCGCTTTCCTGGTGGCAGCGACAGGCCCCTGGCGAGAAAGGGCCCTCAGCCCCGGGGTGCAGGTTGGCCAACAGGTCTGACCAATGCCTGTCAATTCTCACGAGCGTTCTGCCCAAACCGATCCCGGTTTGGGCAGAAATCTCGTGAGAATTGGCCGGAAAACGCCGGCGTACTCGCTTAAGGCGCTGCAATTCTCAGGGCAGCCCCTGGGCCTGGCCCAGCATCGCGAGCCATCGCGTCCGAACCCCGCCAGGAATCCCTCCGGGAGTCGGGCTGCGGCGAGCGCGGGGCCATCCAGCACCAAAGCCTGTGGCGGTCCCCTCCCTGGCCCTGACCGCCGGGGCCGGGCCTGCCACGAGCCCCGGACACGAACCATCGCCTGCTGCCACAGCCTTCGGTTGCCAGGGTCCTATCCACCCGGGGCCTCCACCTGGGGAAACCTGAGTCCGCGCCATGACTCCCCCTCCCACCCCGGCGCAAACCGTGCCTTTCGGCGCACCGGAGGAGCCTCGGAGGGAGAGAAACTTTCATTCCCCAACTGTGGTCATCCGCACGCTTGGGCGCCCCGGCCACACGAAGAGGCGGAGGCGGACGCCCGGCCCCCACACGTCCCTCAACTCTGCTCGGGGAACGCTCCCCTTTGCCGGGGCCCCCGCTTGGACCGCATCGTCTGGGTGCGCTTTCCGGGTGGCCACGACAGGCCCGGAGCGAGAAAGGGCCCTCGGCCCAGGGGAGCAGGGTGTTCTGCAGGGCTGCCCAATGCCGGCCAACTCTCACGAGCCTTCTGCCCAAACCGATCCCGGTTTGGGCAGAAGGCTCGTGAGAATTGGCCGGAAAACGGCCGGCGAACTCGCTTCCGGCGCTGCATATCTGCCGGGCAGCCCCTAGGCCTGGCCCGGGATCACGAGCCACTCCTTCAAAACACCGCCAGGAATCCGTCCGGGAGTCAGGCTCCAGCGAGGGCGAGGCCTCCTGCACCAAAGCCTGTGGTGGTCCTCTACCGGTCCCTGTCCTCAGGGGCCGGGCCTGCCCCGAGCCCCGGACAAGAACCCTCGCCTGCTCCCACAGCCTACGGTTGCCAGTGTCCTGTGCATCGGAGCCTCCACCTGGGGAAACCTGAGTCCGGCTTCGACTACCCCTCTCACTCTGGCGAAAACCGTGCCTTTCGGCGCTCCGGAGAAGCCTCAGAGGGAGAGAAACTTTCGTTCCCCAACTGAGGTTTCCCTAACCTTGGGCACCCCAGCCGCATGACAAGGCTGAGGCGGACGCCCGGCCCCAACCCGTCCCTCAACTCTGCTCGGGGAAAGTTCCCCTTTTCCGGGACCCCCGGTTGGGCCGCGTTGTCTGGGTGCGCTTTCCGGGTGGCCGCGACAGGCCCCGAGCGAGAAAGGGCCCTCGGCCCCGGGGAGCAGGGTGGTCCGCAGGGCTGCCCAACGCCGGCCAATTCTCACGAGCGTTCTGCCCAAACCGATCCCGGTTTGGGCAGAACGCTCGTGAAAATTGGCCGGAAAACGCCCGGCGAACTCGCTTCTGGCGCTGCACGTTTGCGGGACAGCCCCCTAGGCCTGGTACATGATCACCAGCCACCACTTCAAAACCACGCCAGGAATCCCTCCGGGAGTCAGGCTCCAGCAAGGGCTAGGCCTCCTGCACCAAAGCCTGTGGTGGTCCGCTACCGGGCCCTTGTCCTCAGGGGCCGGGCCTGCCCCGAGCACCGGACAAGAACCCTCGCCTGCTCCCACTGCCTCCGGTTGCCAGTGTCCTGTCCATCGGAGCCTCCACGTGGGGAAAGATGAGTCCGCGACACGACTCCCCCTCCCACTCCAGCGCAAACCGTGCCTTTCGGCGCTCCAGAGAAGCCTCAGAGGGAGAGAAACTTTCTTTCCCAACCTAGGTCTTCCCCAACTTTGGGCGCCCCGGCCGAGTGACAAGGCTAAGGCGGACGCCCGGCCCCAACCCGTTCCTCAACTCTGATCTGAGAACGCTCCCCTTTGCCGGGACCCCCGGTTGGGCCGCGTCATCTGGGTACGCTTTCCGGGTGGCCGCGACAGGCCCTGAGCGAGAAAGTGCCCTCGGCCCCGGGGAGCAGGGTGGTCCGCAGGGCTGCCCAACGCCCGCCAATTCTCACGAGCGTTCTGCCCAAACCGATCCCAGTTTGGGCAGAACGCTCTCAGAATTGGCCGGATAACGCCCGGCGAACTCGCTTCGGGCGCTGCACGTCTGCGAGGCAGCCCCCTGGTCCTGGCCCAGGTTCACGAGCCATCCCTTCAAAACCCCGCCAGGAATCCCTCCGGGAGTCAGGCTCCAGCGAGGGCGAGGCCTCCTGCACCAAAGCCTGTGGTGGTCCCCTACCTGGCCCTGTCTTCTAGGGCCGGGCCTGCCCTGAGCCTCGGACAAGAAGCCACGCCTGCTCCCACTGCCTTTGGTTGCCAGGGTCCTGTCCATCGAGGCCTCCACCTGGGGAACCCTGAGTCCGCGCCTCGACTCCCCCTCCCAACCCAGCGCAAATCGTGACTTTCGGCCCACCGGAGAAGCCTCAGAGGGAGAGAAACCTTCCATCCCCAACTGAGGTTCCCCAACTTTGGGCGCCCCGGCCACGTGACAGGGCTGAGGCGGACGCCCGGCCCCAACCCGTCCCTCAACTCTGCTCGGGGAACGCTCCCCTTTGCCGGGACCCCAGGTTGGGCCGCGTCGTCTGGGTGCGCTTTCCGGGTGGCCGCGACAGGCCCCGAGCGAGAAAGGGCCCTCGGCCCCCGGCGAGCAGGGTGGTCCGCAGGGCTGCCCAACGCCGGCCAATTCTCACGAGCGTTCTGCCCAAACGATCCCGGTTTGGGCAGAACGCTCGTGAGAATTGGCCGGAAAACGCCCGGCGAACTCGCTTCCGGCGCTGCACGTCTGCGGGGGCAGCCCCCTGGGCCTGGCCCGGGATCACGAGCCACCCCTTCAAACCACGCCAGGAATCCCTCCGGCAGTCAGGCTCCGGCGAGGGCGAGGCCTCCTGCACCAAAGCCTGCGTGGTCCCCTCCCGGGCCCTGTCCTCAGGGCCGGGCCTGCCCCGAGCCCCGGACAAGAACCCTCGCCTGCCCCCACAGCCTACGGTTGCCAGGTCCTGTCCATCGAGGCCTCCACCTGGGAAACCTGAGTCCGCGCCTCGACTCCCGCTCCCAACCCGGCGCAAATCGTGACTTTCGGCGCTCCGGAGAAGCCTCAGAGGGAGAGAAACCTTCGTTCCCCAACTGAGGTCTTCCCCAACTTTGGGCGCCCCGGCCGCGCGACAAGGCTGAGGCGGACGCCCGGCCCCAACCCGTCCCTCAACTCTGCCGGGGAACGCTCCCCTTTGCCGGGACCCCCGGTTGGGCCGCGTCGTCTGGGTGCGCTTTTCGGGTGGCCGCGACAGGCCCCGAGTGAGAAACGGCCCTTGGCCCCGGGGAACAGTGTGGTCCGCAGGGCTGCCCAACGCCGGCCAATTCTCACGAGCGTTCTACCCAAACCGATCCCAGTTTGGGCAGAACGCTCGTGAGAATTGGCCGGAAAACGCCCGGCGAACTCGCTTCGGGCGCTGCACGTCTGCGAGGCAGCCCCCTGGGCCTGGCCCGGGATCACGAGCCACCCCTTCAAAACCCCGCCAGGAATCCCTCCGGGAGTCAGGCTCCAGCGAGGGCGAGGCCTCCTGCACCAAAGCCTTTGGTCGTCCCCTACCTGGCCCTGTCTTCTAGGGCCCGACCTGCCCTGAGCCTCGGACAAGAAGCCACGACTGCTCCAACTGCCTTCGATTGCCAGGGTCTCGTTCATCGGGGCCTCCACGTGGGGAACCCTGAATCCGCGCCTCGATTCGCCCTCCCAACCCGGCGCAAATCGTGACTTTCGGCGCTCCGGAGAAGCCTCAGAGGGAGAGAAACCTTCGTTCCCCAACTGAGGTCTTCCCCAACTTTGGGCGCCTCGGGCTCGCGACAAGGCTAAGGCGGAGGCCCGGCCCGAACCCGCCCCTCATCTCTGCTCGGGGAACGCTCCCCTTTCCCGGGACCCCCGGTCGGGGCGCGTCGTCTGGGTGCGCTTTCCGGGTGGCCGCGACAGGCCCCGAGCGACAAAGGGCCCTCGGCCCCGGGGAGCAGGGTGGTCCGCAGGGCCTGCCCAACGCCGGCCAATTCTCACGAGCGTTCTGCCCAAACCGATCCCGGTTTGGGCAGTACGCTCGTGAGAATTGGCCGGAAAACGCCCGGCGAACTCGCTTCCAGTGCTCCACGTCTACGGGGCAGCCCCCTAGGCCTGGCCCGGGATCACGAGCCACCCCTTCAAAACCCCGCCAGAAATCCCTCCGGGAGTCAGGCTCCAGGGAGGGCGTGGCCTCCTGCACCAAAGTCTGTGGCGGTTCCCTACCGGACCCTGTCCTCAGGGGCCGGGCCTGCCCTGAGCCTGGGACAAAAACCCTCGCCTGTTCCCACAGCCTACGGTTGCCAGTGTACTGTCCATCGGAGTCTCCACCTGGGGAAACCTGCGTCCGCGCCACGACTCCACCTCCCACTACGGTGCAAACCGTTCTTTTTGGCGCTCTGGAGAAGCCTCAGAGGGAGAGAAACATTCGTTCCCCAACAGAGGTCTTCCCCAAACATGGGCGCCCCAGCCCCATGACAAGGCTCAGACGGACGCCCTGATCCCAGGAGGAAACCTTGCTGTTAAAAAATGTGCTGAACCCGAAGAGCGAGAGAATCCTGCAAGTCTCCCTGAGGCCACCCGCACTTCCGGCGCCCCAGCAGACCAGGAACCGAGAGTCTCAGAGCACCCTCAGCTCAGGCAATGGGCTGGATCACCACAGCGCCGGCAGATCGGCTCTGGATGCACTGGCCAAGTCATTCTAACCCTCGCCTGGGTGTTCAGGTTTTCGTCTCCAGAGGCCTGGCTGCCTCGCCCTCCAGACTGGGGACCCCGTATTCCCAACACAGAACTCTGGCTGCCATCCACGAGGAAACTAGACCCCACGGCCCTGTGCAGAACCCTCCTGGCCAGAGAAAACTCCACACCCCCGAAAGCCACCCACACCTACCCAGGACCCTCACACCACGATCTCGAAGCCTGACGGGCCGCCAGAGAAATGCCCTCAACTCAGCCCTCCGGATAGCCTGAGTCTGCCCTAGCACATTAGGGCTGCCATTCGCCCAGGACCAAACCCGAACCCTAGGTTGTGTGTTCAGGCTCTGGACCACACAGTCCTGACACCCAATCCCTCCCATGGAAGGGCGCATCAGACTGATGGCCGGACTCCGTCTCTCAGCCAGAAGACACTGTTTCCTTTGGTTCTCGCTAACTCCCTCCAAGCCCTAGCCACCAGCATGCTCCCCTGAGGCCATTCCCACCATCTTTGCCCATCCAGGCCAAAAACCCTGGGCCTGAGGATCTTGCAGAGTTCCTCCCTCAACTCAGCCCTTGGGTGAGCAGATTTATGTGCTGGCAGATCCAACCTGCCTTTGCCCTAAGACATAAGCCTAACCCCAAGCCGAACCCTAACCCGAATACTCACCCTAGCTCAGGTTGTGTGTTCTGGTGTCTGTCCTAGGACGCCTGGACCCCAAACCCCACCGATGGGACGCCCTTGAGCTGCACCCCACAATTTTAGCTGATCCCCTGAGGAAACCTTGCTGTTTAGAAAGGTCCTGAATCCGCAGATTGGGAGAAGCCTACATGCCTCCCTACGTCCTCCCCCACTTCCGTCGCTCCCACGGACCAGGAACCTGGAGTCTCACGGTCCTGGAGACATGCAAGCTCAACTCACGTATCAGCATGGGTCAACAGAGCGCCAGCAGATCGGGGTGGCCGTGTCCCTAAGACCTAACCCTAACCGTAGGTTGGGTGTTCTGGCTACCATCCCCAGAGGACTGGCTAACTAGCCAGCTAGACCGGGGACCCTGTATTCCTAATGCAGATCTCTGGCTGCCGCCCACGAGCAATCTGGATCGATGGCCCTGGGCAGAAACCTCCTGGCCCGAGAAACCTCCATGCCCCCTAAAGCCACCCACCCCGTCCGAGGACCCCACCACACAGTCCCGGAGCCTGACGGGCCACCACAGCAATGCCCTCAACTCAGGCCTCCCCAGAGCCTGAGTCCGCACTGGCACCTCAGGCCTGCCATGCTCCAAGGACCAAACCCTAACCCTGGTTTGGGTGTTTAGGCTCTGGACCCCAGAGGCCTGACACCCAATCCCTCCCATGGAAGGGACCCTCAGAACTCTGCCAGACACAGTCCCTCAGACAGGAGGAGACGGTTCTATTTGGAACTCTCCAACTCCCTCAGAGCCCTGTACACAGGCATGCTCCCCTGAGGTCGTTCCCACCATCGTTCCTCTGTCAGGCCAAAAACCCAGGGCCTAAGGATCCTTCTTAGTCCCGCCTTCAGCTCAGCTCTTGGGTGATCCAAAACTGTGCCGGCAGAACCCACCTGCCTTGTGCCTATGACTCACGCTAACCCTAAGCTACACCCTAAGCCTCATACTAACCTAACTCAGGTTGTGTGTTCCGGTATCCGTCCTCCAAAGTCTGGTCCCCAAAGCAACCACGTGGGGACCCCTTTATTGCACCTGATCCCAGGAGGAAACTTTGCCGTTTAGAAATGTGGTGAACCCGCAGAGCGGGAGAAACCGCATGCCTCCCTGAAGCCACCCCACTTCAGCCAAAATAATGGACCAGGAACCAGGAGTCTCACGGTCCTGCAGACACTCGCCCTCACCTGAGGTATCGTAGCGGGTGAACACAGAGCCAGCAGATCGGGACTGCCATGCCCCTACGACCTAAACTTAACCCTATGTTGGGGCTGTTCTGACATCCGTCCCCAAAGGCCTGGCTCCCTAGGTATGGAGCCCGGTGTCCCCATTTTGCCAACGCAATACTCTGGGTGCCACCCACGGGGAGACCAGACCCCATGGCCTTGCGCAGGTCCCTCCTGCTGGAGAAATTCCCATGCCCCGTAAAGCCACCCAAACCTTCCGTGGACACCCACACCACAATCCCAGAAGCTGACGGGCCGTCAGAGCAATGCCCTCCACTCAGCCCTCCGAGGAGCCTGTGTTGCACTGGCACATCAGGCCTAATGATATCCCAGGACCGAACCCTATCTCTAGGTTGGGGTTTCAGTCTCTGGACCCCAGAGGCATGACACCCAATCCCTCCCATGGATAGGAGTGTCAGACTCACGGCTGGCCTCCTGCTGTCAGCTAGAAGGACACCGCGTCCTTGGGAGTTCTCTAACAGTCTCAGAGCCCTCGAAACTGGTGTGCTCCCCTGAGGCAATTACCGCCAACTTTGCCCTTCCAGGCCAGAAACCCAGGGCCTGAGGAGCCTCCTGAGTCCCACCCTCAACTCAGCCCTTGGCTGAGCCAAGATCTCTGCTGGCAGATCCGACCTGCCTTGTCCCTAAGACACAACCCTATCCCTAAGCCTAACCCTAACCCTAATGCTATCCCTAGCCCAGGGGTGTGTACAAACACACCTGGGCTATTGTTTCTCACCCGACTGGCTTTTTTTTTTTTTTGAATTTTTTTCTATATCTCTGATTTTCCGTAGTTTGATTATGACATGCCTTGATGTAGTTTTTGGCATTTATTCTGTTATTTCCATGATTTGGTATCGGGTATTAATTTGCGGAAGTTTTCAGTCATTTTTTCATATAGTTCTTCTATACCTCTCTTTCTTCTTCTGGTATTTCCATTACTTGGATTATTTTGCTTGTAATTATTCCACAGTGTCTGGATTGTCTGGGGTTGGTTTTTTGTTCATTGGTTGGTTGGTTGGTTGGTTGGTTGGTTGGTTGCTTTTTCAGTCTTCTCCCCTATGTTTTTCATTTTGCAAGTTTTCATCGTGATACCCTCAAACTCAGATTCTTTAGTCAGATGTGTTAGTGTCCAGTTTCTAATAAGCTCATCAAAGGCTTTCTGCATTTCTGTTAGACCCATTTGGTTTTTGTTTGTTTGTGTTGTGGTTTTATTTGTAGCATTGCTTTTTGACTCTTTATTAGATATTCCAAATCTCTGTTTACATTGCTCATCTGTTCTTACATACTGGTTACTTTATCCACAGAGCCCTTAGCATATTAATCCAGGTTGTTTTATATCCTCCGTCTGATAATCCCAACATCTCTGCCATGTCTGGTTCTTATGCATGCTCTGTCACTTCGAATGGTGCTTTTTGCCATTAGGTATACATTGTCATTTTTTTCTCATATTTCTCCATGATAAAACAGGTAAAAGGAACTTCTATAAATAGGCCACTGGCAATATAGTGGTGAGGTACGGGGAATGGAAGTGTTCTGTAGTCCGTGGTTAAGTCCCAGGTTTTAGTGAGTCTCTGCCTCTGGAATGTGAACTTCACAAGTGTTCCTCAGGTTTTTCTCACCCCTACTGTGGGAGTGGCTAGCAGGGTGAGCTGGGTTTTGGTATTTCCCATCCACAGGTCTAATAGGTTGATAACACCCCAGCAGCTTAGCTTCCAGTTAACCAGTGTTACCTAAGGAAAGGCCTTATTAAAAGACTAGAATGTTCTGGAGTATTTCAAAGTGTTCTGGAGTGTTCAGAGTCTTTCCTCTCTCCTTGCCAGAAGCAAAGGGGGAATGTTCTCTGATATTGACTGGGGGATTTTGGTCAATTTCATAAAACTGTGGGAACCTATCTGCTTCCCTATCTTCCCAGGAATATTTTAACTCTCAGACTTGTCTGCACTGAGCCTCTAGCCCTTCCTCAGTTACACTTCATGTTTTCCTATCTCAGCACAGGTATCCATAGCTATTCCTCTCTCAGTCTCTGCTCCAGTAACCCCCAACTCCCTTTATTCACCTGTCTACCTCTTCAGTCTTGAGCAGTGATTTGTATGGCCTTCCCTCTCTCATAAATTCAAGATTTGTTAGAGCCTAAGTCTGTCATGCTTTATAGTTGTTAGGAAGGAGTTGCAACTTCTACGATCTTTATATGTGCAACTAAAAACCAGAATTCCACTTAATTTCTTGTATGGAATAATTCAGAAAATACAGAAGTCATGTGTAAGTGTGTCAAAATGATATAAAGCCACTAACAAAAAATGGTACTTGAATGAGTATTTTGTAATTTTTTTTTAAACCAAATTACCTAAAACCTGAATTTCCATCAAGGTTTCTGGTACTTTATTCTTTATTTATTTACTTACCTTCTGGTACTTTAACCAGGGAAATTACATTGCTATATACTGTATTTAATAAAAAAATTACATAGTCCTATTAAGATCTGGAACAAGACAAAGATGCTGCTATAACCAATAATTATTAAGCTTGCACTGGAGGGCTTGGCTAGCATTATAAGATACAAAAGCAAAACTTACCAAAGCAGGTGGTCGTTACATATGTATACTCCATATGCTTTCTAAGACACCTTGTCAAGAATAAACTTGACACTTGATATCATCCCTTAACGATGTACTAAGAAGGGTTCGTTTCCTGTGGTCTTCTTCCCCAAAGTGCATACCTTTAAGATCATTGTGGAAAAAAAAAAAAAATGGAAACCCGAATTAAGGTACATTCTTTAAAATACCTGACCAACACTCTTTAAAAGTATCATAAAATCAGGGGGAAAAATAAGAACTTGTCAGATTAAAAAAGACTGTAGAGTCATAACAAGTAGATGTAAGAGAATTCTTCTGGATTCTGAAACACAAAGTGAACATTTGAAAAACTGGCATCATCGGAATAAAACTTGTATTTCAACTAATAGTATTTACTAATGTTAATTTTTTTAGCTATGTGATATAATACTATTTGGGAAAGCTTGGAGAAAGGGATATGGTATTCTGTGTATTATTTTATAACTTTTCTGTAAGGCAAAAGTATTTCAAAATAATTTGTTAAAAGGTATAGAAATGTCCATCTCAGCTTCATTTCTCTTCAGCTCTATTCTTCCCTCCTTCTCAGCTTCATGTTTATCTTTTCAGTGACAATTTATGCAAATACAAAGAAACGTCAATATATGCTTAGTTTTCCCTTTTCTTACATACCAGTAGCATAGTGTATATAGAATCCTAAACATCAGTTTATTCACTTATTCAATGGTTCTTTGAGGTCGTCTCATTTATTTTCACAGTAGCCTAGAATTCCACTGTGTGAATACACTATAGTTTATTCAAATAAAAATTTGGACTCGTGGGTATCTCTAATCCTTTGGACTCTCAGGTATCTCGAATCTAATAAAGTTAATATACTGTGAATAACCTTGTACATTACATATGTTATCTCAGACATGGGAAAATACTTCTTTGAGATATATTTCCAGAATTAAGACTACTGGATCAAAGAGTAAATGCAACTATAATTGTGGTAGGTATTTTCACCTCCCTTGCACACGAGTAGGATCCTTTTTCATTCCCACCAAAACTATAATAAATACCTGTTTACTCCAGTTTCACTGTGAGGATCCAAAAGTTTTCAAAGTATTTTATTATATATTATTGTTTTTCTAATAACATCATGATGCTACTGTTCCTCTTACAGTTGACAAATTCGGTCTTAAAGAGACTTATCTTCCTCATATAAATAGCTAGCATCACTCAGTGATGAATCCATAGTCTTGTTGCTATGGAATCAAGTGAACCAGGGCAGTGCTTCATGTCAGCAAACTGGGCAGATGCTCTATCAAACTGCTGCATTGGTAGCAATTGGCCAGATAACATCAAATAACTATCCCACTTTATTTATTTTCCTATTCTTTCATTTGTTATCAATCTGTTAATTTTTTATTTTTATTTATCTAGCATTGAGCTTGAATACCTATCATCTCAAAATATAGAATCCACAACTTGAAACAGGCAAAATTAGATTCTAGTAGTAGAAATCTAGATAGTGGTTACCCTTGGTAGAGTTTACAATTGGCAGAATGCCATGGAAAGCTTCTAGGATATTGGTAATGTCTTGTTTCTTTTTTCTTTTTCTTTCTTTCTTTCTTTTTTTTTTTTTTTTTTGGTAATGTCTTGTTTCTTGAGCTAGATTCTATGTATGTGTTGTGTATTTTTTCTGTATGTATCTTAGAATTCAATAAAATGCTTACAAAAAAGCATTCCATGGCTTAAACCCTTACCAGATAGTTAATTTAATTGATTGGTGTTCTTTTAGTTAGTTTAATTTAGTTGAGTTAGTTTAATTAATTAGTGTTCTTTTCTTTACCTTAGTAAGGAGTAAGAAGGGTGTTCTCATTCACTCTTCTCTATGGCCAAACCTTGGCATAAGGATAAAATTTCCATATTTAGATGTACAAGAAATGTTTTTTGTATATAAGTAATGATTTGATTTCTGTTGACTCTAGGATGGCACAAAAAGATGGAATATCGGTTTGATATAGGAAAGTGATGTGAAGGTCCGTAGGTTTCCTCCCATTCATCTTAGTAACTGCAGATACACTCAAGGTTCAACCTTACTGTATAGCTCTTTGAAAGTGGGCTTCCGACAGAGCCCAGGAAGAGAAATCCTTACCCAGGATGTGAGTCTTGAGTTCCAACCTCCCTAAGTGCACCATATAACTGATCTGCGTTGAGTTTGGAAGTTTTCTCTCTGTGTTGCCCAGTGTGTATGTCAGTGTTCTCCAGACTGAGAGGATAGGATATATTAGTTATGATAGAAGATATATATTTATAGATATAGACATAGATACTAGTACATCTGTAGTTATCTTTCTAAAAAGAGACAGAGAGAAAAAGAGAGATTGAGATTTATTACAGGAATTGGGTCATGCAATTAAGGAGGTTGAGAAGTCCCATGACCTGCCGTCTGCAAGCTGGAGAACCCAGGAAGGCTCTGGTATAATTCGGTCCACACCCAAAGGCCTGAGAACGAGGAGTGCCCATGTCCAAGGACAGGAGAAAATGGATGTCGCATCTCAAGTGAAAGAGCAAATTTGTCCCCTCTCTGCCTTTCTGTTCTATCTGGACCCTTAGGAGATTGAATGGTGCCCGCATGGATTGATGAGAGGCATCTTGTTCACTCACTCAAATCCTAATCTGTTCCAGAAACACTCTAACAGTCATGCTCAGATCCTGTGTCTTATCAGCTCTCTGGGCATCCCTTAGCCCACTTAAGTAGACACATCATACTAACTATCAACCCAAAATAGTGGACTGGGCTCTTGATTTTTTTTTCAGGACTGGGAGACCTCTCCTTTCAAGTCTTAAAAACATCACCAGTTGTCTTGCTGTGCTTGTCCCAGAGCACACCCTCACTCTAAAGCCTCAGAATTCTCTCTTCATGCTTGCTACCAGCAATGCATTCCATTGTCATAGGCTTATAAAATAAAAACTTAAATATCAGGAAAGGAACATGTCCTCAAGGGACACTAGAAAGACATTCAGCTAACTGTACAGAGATATTAAAAACAATAGAAATTGAAAAGGAAATATACAATCTGAGAAGAAAACTTCAATAAACTACCCTGTTATATATTTTCCAAAGAACCAAAATCTTATTTCAAGTACTATACAGGACCCCCAACAGGTGTGAACATAGCAATTTTTGTGCTTCTTAAACTACCAAGATGGAGAATATTGCATCCATCAGAATATTTCTGAAAGATTGTCCTTTTGGTGATTGGAAAGAATACTTCGATAAGCTGTCTTTTGGGGGAAAGATGGAGAGTAATGATGAAAATCTCAAAAGCCATCATAAAGTAACAAGAAACTACCTTCAAAGACAAATAGATCCAGTTACTGATAGAGAATATGTTTTATTGGGTACAAAGTAGTGGTTGCCCGTACACTGATTAAATATTACTCAATGATGTTTCAGAACACAAGGTAAAAAAGTGCTCATACTCACACCTAATATAAATTTGTCATTCTCCATAAACAAGATATTGCCTCCCTTTCCCACAGACGTTACCAAATTTACATTTAACATTTTAGAGATTTACAGTTTAATTTTTTAAATATAGTTTAAGTCATTACTGTAACCTAAGTTCATAGTAAATACTACAGTGAAGCCCCTATACTTACTTAACCACATTAACAGTCATGAGTCATGTTTTAGGTTGGTTTCATACACACACACACACACACACACACACACACGCACACATATACATATATACATACATATACACATATATATGGATATATGTATATGTATGTGTGTATATATATATACATATATACACATACATATGTCCTCCAAAAAGTTGGAGGACGACGCACAACCACAGCCCCTCCCTCAACTCTGCTCCAGGAAAACTCCCCTGCGCTGGGACCCTGGGTGGACCCCAACATCTTGGCACATTTTCCGGGTGGATGCGACATGCCCCGAACAAGAAAAGGCCTTCGGCCACCGGGAAAAGGGTGGTCCCCAGGGCCACCCAACGCTGGCCAATTCTCACAATGCTGGTGAGAATTGGCCAGAAAACACCTGGCGAACTCACTTTGGGCACCACATGTCTGCAGATCCTTTCCCTGGATCTGGCCCGGGATCCCAGTGGTCGCGTCCCAACCCCGCCAGAAAGCCCTCCGTGAGTCAGGAATAGGCGAGGCCAACCCCTCCTGCTCCTCAGCCAGTGGGGATCCCCTCCCTGATGCCTGCCCATTCCGGGGCCTGGGCACGAACCCTCGCCTGCTTTCACAGCCTTCTGTTTCCAGGTTCCTGTCCCTCGGGCCCTCCAACTGGGGAACACTGAGACCTGCACCACAAGTCGTACTACCACCCCAGAGTAAACAGTGCCTTTCAGAGCTGCGTACAAGCCTTTGAGTGAGAGATAACATTCATTCACCCACAGAGGCCAGCCGCATCCCTGGGTTCCCCACCGACCAAAAAATCAGAGACAGATGCCCGGCCACAACCCCTCCCTCAACTCTGCTCTGGGAAAGCACCCCTGCGCAGGGACCCTGGGTGGGAGGCGCCGTCTTGGCGCGTTTTCCGGGTGGCCGTGACATGCCATGAGCCACGACATGCCCCGGCCGCGACATGTCCCCTGGGGGACAGGGCGGTCCATAGGGCTGCCCGACGCCGGTGTATTCTCAGGAACGTTCTGCCCAAATCGATCCTGATTTTGGCAGAACACTTGTGAGAACTGGCCGGAAAATGCCTGGTGAACTCGCTTTGGGTGCCGCACATCTGCAGGACCGCGCCCTGGGCCTGGCCCGAGGTCCCGAGTGGTTGCATCAGAATCCCGGCAGAAAGCCCTCCAGGAGTCAGGCGCAGGCGAGGCCGAAGCCTCCTCCTCCTCAGCCTCGTGGGGTCCCCTCCCTGGCACGGGCAGATGGGGCTGCGACAGCCCCGAGGCCTGGGCATAAACCCTAGCCTGCTTTCTCAGCCTTCCATTTCCAGGGTCCTGTCCCTCGGGGACTCCAACTGGGGAACTCCGAGTCCCACATCACCAGTCCCTGTGCCATCCCGGCACCAATGGTGCCTTTTGAGATGAGGAAAAGCCTGGGTGCGAGTGAAACTTTGGTGCCCCCCTGAGGCCACCCCTGGCCTTGGGTGCCCAGCAGCCCAAAAAGCCAGAGGCAGATGCCTGGCCATATCCCCTCCCTCAACTCTGCTCCCGGAAAGTCCTCTGCGTCATGGTCCCCAGGTGAGCAGTGTCATTTCAGCTCATTTGCCGAGTGGTCGCCACATGACCCAAGCGAGAAAGGGCGCTCACCCAAGTGGGACACGGCAGTCCACTGGGCCGCCCAATGCCGGCCAATTCTCACGAGCATTCTGCCCGAATATATCCCAATTCAGGCAGAATGCTCGTGAGAATTTGTCGGGAAAGGCCCGGCGAAATCGCTTCGGGTGCCCCACGTCTGCAGGGCCACCCCCTGGGCCTGGGCCTGGAACCCAAGTGGTTGCATCTGAACCCTGACAGAAAGCCCTCCATGAGTCAGGCGCAGGCGAGGCCGACGCCTCCTGCTCCTCTGCCTCCGGGCGTCCCCTTTCTGGCGCTGGCAGATGGAGCCGGTTCTGCCCTTGGGCCCAGGCCTGAAACCTCACCTGCTTGGTCAGCCTCCCATTTCCAGGGTCTTATCCCTCGGGCCCTCCATTTGTGAAACCCCGAGTCCCGCGCCATTAGTCCACCTCCCACCCCGACGGAAACATTGCCTTTCGCAACTGTGGAAAAGCCTCCATGTTAAGAAAACTTTGTGTCCCCCCGAGGCCAGCCCCAACCTTGGGAGTACCAGTGGCCTGAAAATTCTGAGGCAGACTCCGGCCACAGCCACTCCCTCAACTCTGCTCTGGGAAAGTTCCCCTGCGCTGGGGTCCGCGCCTGGGCTGCCCCATCTCGGCATATTATCCAGATTGCCGCAACATACCCATAGCGAGAAAAGGCCCACAGCCAGAATGGATAGGGCAGTCTGCATTTCTGCCAAATGCCGGCCAGTTCTCACGAGCGTTCTACCAAAATCAATGCTGATTTGGGCAGAATGCTTGCGAGTATTGAGCAGAAATCCCCTGGTGAACTCACTTCTGGTGGGAAACCTCCTGGCCAGAGAAACCTGTGCCACCTAAAACTATCCACACCTTCTGAGGACCCCCACAACGCAATTCTGGAGCCTGACAGGCTGTCTGAGAAATGCCCTGAACTCAGCCCTCTGGAGAGCCTGAGTCCGCTGGCATATCTGGCCTGCCATTCTCCCAGGATCAAATCGTAACACAAGGTTGGGTGTTCAGGTTCTGGAACCCTGAGGCCTGAAATCCAATTCCTCCCATGGATGGGAGCATCAGAATAATGGCAGGACGCAGACTCTCTGCCAGGAAGAGACCATTTCATTTGGTGCTCGCAAACATCCTCAGAGTTGTATAAAGTAGCATGCCACCCATAGGCCTATCCCGCCATCTTTGCCCCTCCAGGCCAAAACCCAGGGACTGAGGAGTCTCCTGAGTCCCACTCTCAACTCGGCCCTTGGGTGAGCCGATATCTGTGATGGCACATCTGACATGCCATGTCCCTAAGACATGACCCTAACCCTAAAGCTAACCCTAATCCTATCCCCTAACCCTATCCCTACCCCTAACCCTCTAACCTAACCCTAACACTAACACCTAACTCCTAACCCTTACCCTAACTATAACCCTGACCCCTAACCCCTAACCCTAACCCCTAACTCTTGTCCCTAAGACATAAACCTAGCCCTTCTTCCTAAGACATAACCCTACCCCTAATCACTAATCACTAACACTAACCCTATCCCTAACCCCTAACCCTAACCCTCCAGACTGGGGATTACAAAGCCACACCACAAGACTTGCCTGTCCTCCAGAAAGGAAGGTGCATGAGCACCTAATCACACTCAACATCACCAGTGCCTGGACATAATGTCAGATTCTCTTGCAACACCAGATGCATGTCCTCCACTCAGCCCTGAGGGAGCCTGCCTAAAACCCAGCATATTGGAGCTTCCATGCCCCTAGGCCTTAACCCTAACCCTAGGTTGGGTGTACAGGCTTCCATACCCAGAGGCCTAGCCCCGAAACCCGCCAGATTGGGGATGCCAGAGACTCACACTGGCAGTCTACCGGCTGCCTATAGTGTTAAGGTGCCATTTGGAGCTACTCAGACCTGAGAGCAGGAGATAACTTCATGCCCCCCAAGGCAAGCCCCAGCATCTGAGCCCCTCCTGAACACAAAACCAGATTGACACGAGCCACCTATCACCTGCCCTCAACTCAGCCCACCGGGGAGCCTGCCTCAGCGTTAGCAGATCGGGCCTGTCATACCCCAAGATCCTAACCCTAGTCTGGGTTGTCAGGCTTCCATCCCAAGAAGCCTAGCCTCCAAGCCCCCTGGATTAAGGACCCCTGAGCGACATTGCAGGACTCCAATTGCCACACGGAATGAAATCTTGGAGTTTGGAGCTGCTGAACCCTCAGAGGGGGAGAAACCTTCGATCCCCCGTAAAGATACCCCCACGATTGGCAGCACCCCAGGCCATAAAGCCGGTTTCTGCCAAGCTACTGGACACATGCTCTCAACTCAGCCCTGAGGGGAGCCCATCTCAGCACCGGCAGATTGGGCCTTCCATGACCCTAGACCCTAAACCTAACCCTAGGTGCGGTGTACAGCCTTCCTTGCCCAGAGGCCTGTACCCCAAGACTATCAGACTGGGGACACCTGAGACTCCCGCCAGCACTCCGCCAGCCTCCTAGGGCAAAATGGTGCCATTTGGAACTGTGCAGGAACCTCAGAGCAGGAGAAAGCTGCATGGCCCCCGAGGACACAACCAGCTTCTTTGCCTCCCCAGACACAAACCCAGACCCCAACTCCTGCCTGATTCCTGCCCTCCATTCAGCCTACCCAGGAGACTGCCTCAATTCCAGCAGATCAGGCCTACCATGCCCCTAGGCCCTAACCCTAACCCTAGTTTGGGTTTTCAGGCTTCCATTCTGAGGATCCAGGCAACAAAGCCCCCTGGATGAGGAAACCTTGACATACACTCCAGGACTCCACTCGCCACACAGCAGGAACCTGTGCCATTTGGAGTTGTGCTGAATCCTCAGAGGGGGAGAAAAGTGCCCCTCTAAAGGCACTCCCACCATCTGCGGTCCCCCTGGCCACAAAACCGGATTCTGCTGAGCTCCCGGACACATGCCCTCAACTCAGCCCAGAGGGGACCCCACCTCAACATCAGCAGATCAGGCCATCATGCTCCTAGGCCCTTACCAGAAACCCTGTTTATGTTTTCAGGCTTACATGCCAGGGGGCCTGGCCACCACGTACCCCAGATTAAGGACCACTAAGCGACAACACAGGACTCCACCTGCCACAGGGGAGGAAACCTTGTGGTTTAGAGCTGCGCTGAACCCTCAGACGGGGAGAAACCTGAAAGCCCCCCTAACGCCACCCCCACCATGAGTCACCCCCATGGCCATAAAAACAGATTCTGCGGCGATGCCAGATCTATACCCTCAGCTCAGCTCTTAGGGGAGCCCACATCAGCACCAGCACATCGGACCTGCCATGCCCTTAGGCCCTAACCCGAACCCTAGGTGGGGTGTACAGGCTTTCATGCCCAGAGGCCTGTCCCCCAAGCCCGCCAGATTGGGCACCTCTGAGACTAAGGCCGGTATAGATTAAGGATGCCTCAGTGACACCCCAGGACTGCGTCCACCACACGGGAAGAAACCATGCCATTTGGAGCTCTGCAGAACCCTCAGGGTGGGAAAATCCTGCATGCAACCCTGAGGTCACCCCCAGTTTCTGTTGTACCCCTGGACACAAACTCGGAGTCTGATGTGCCATCTGATACCTTCCCTGAAGTCAGCCCACCAGGGAGCCCACCTCAGTACAAGCAGATTGAGCATGCCATGCCCCTAGGCCCTTACCATAACTCTAGTTTCTGATTTCAGGCTTCCATCCCAAGAGGCCTGGCCCCCAAACTCCCCAGATTCAGGGCCCCTTTGTAACAAGCCAGAAACCTGACCACCATGTAGGGGGAAGCCATGCCATTTGGAGCTCCACAGTTCCCTCCGAGAGGGAGAAACCAGCATGCCCCTCTAAAACCACCCCTACCATCAGCCGTCCCTCTGGCCAGAAACCGTAACTCTTCTGCTGTGCAGGACTCATTCCCTCAACTCAATCCTGAGGGTATCCCACCTCAGTGTCGGCAGATGCCCCAACGCCGTTACCCCAACACTATGTTGCGTATTCAGGCTTCCTAACCCAGGGGTCTTTCCCCCAATCCCTCTGGACTAGTAACTTTGGAGTCAGACTGTAGGAGTCCACCCGCCACCCAACAGGAAACTAGTCCCTTTGGAACTGTGCAGAACCCTCAGAGCCAGAGAAACCTGCATGCCCCCATGAGGAATCCCCCACGTTCTGCAGCCCCCCGGCTACAAACCCAGAGCCTGATGCACCACCTGACCTCCATCTTCAACTCAGCTCCTTGGGGAACTCACCTCAGCACCAGCAGTTTGGGCCCACCAGGCCACTCGCTTAGCTCTCCTCAGGGACCCTTGCCAGCTCTAGGCAGACCTGGAACTCCCCTGTCTGCGGCAAAGCTCTGGGATCCCCCCTCCTTCTCAATTTACACTAGCCGAGCCATTCATGAGAAAGGGAAAGGCTACCTCCTGAATGCTTAATACCTCCTTTCCTCTTCTGCTATATTTCTCTCCACTTACCTTTGTACCTGGGCAGACTGAAAGTAACATATCAATGGAACATGTACATGCTCTGAGATCTAAATCTTTCATGGCAGCTTTCTGAGGGTTCCTTATGCAATAGGAAACTAGTGTATCCTGCCACAGGGTTTTTTCAAAATGATCAGCTACAGAACAGGAGAGCAAAAGTCATTCCAGTTTTACCTCAGTCTTCATGAAGTAGAATATGGTCTTCTTTTCCTCATTGAATTCAATTCCAATCCATTTCCGTGCAGTGTTCATTCCTGTGCTTCAGGGGTAGGATTTTGTGATTCCTCACCTGCATAGAACACCCAGAGCTCATCACAACAAGTATTCTCCCTAATAGCTGTCACCCATTTAACCCTTCCCCCCCAGACCCCTGTCCTCTAGCAACCCTCGGTTTGTGCTCTAGGTTAGAGTATGTTTCTTCATTGGCCTTTCTCCCATCACTATGTTCTTTTGTTTTCTTTCTGGAATTCCATAGAAGTCAAGTTATAGGCTATTGGTCTTTTCTTACTGACTTTACTTAGCTAAATCCACTGTAAATCCATCCACATCCTTGCAGATGATAAGATTTCATCATTTTTGAACCTGGCTCCTATTCCATTAAGAAGATGTGGGAGAATGAATACACACACACAAACACACACAAATATATATATATATATATATATATATATATATATATATATCACTCATCAGTGAATGGACATTTGGACTCCCTCCATTGTTTTACTATGGTTGATAATGCTGCTGTAAATATCACAGTGCTTCTACCCCACTTATTGTGCATTTTTTTGCCCTTTAGGGAAATACCTAGGAGGGCAATTGCTGGATCCTAGTGTTTTTCAGTTCTTAGCTTTTGGAGGACACACCCTATCTTTTTCCAGAGTGGCTACAACAACTCGCATGCCCACCAACAGTGTAGGAGGGTTCCGGGGTTGTTTTTTTTTTTTTTTTAAAGATTTTATTTATTTATTTGACTGACAGAGATCACCAGTAGGCAGAGAGGCAGGAAGAGAGAGAGGGCTAAGCAGGCTCACCGCTGAGCAGAGAGCTCAATGCGGGGCTCGATCCCATGACACTGGAATCATGACAGAGCTGAAGGCAGTGGCTTAACCCAGTGAGCCACCCAGGTGCCCCCGAGGGTTCCACTTTAAGCAGAACATTCCCTGCCAGCAATTTCCTAAGGAGGAAATGTAAAACCTGTGGGATAACCTGACTCACTGAGCATCAGGCAAGCAGCCACAGAAATTCACCCCAGGGTTCCTGATGCCAAGTCCCTTGAAGCCACCAGAATGCCTTTATCCAGGGAAATTCCCAAAGACTCTCCTTCTGACTTCACCACCCATGAAACTGCAGAGAAAACACAGCATGTCCAACCATATATAGCCATTTGAGTGAACCTAGGAAGACAAGCATCCCTTTTAAATTGTCCAAGGATCCTTGGAATCATTTTGAATTTTCCCTCTGCCCTCATTGGAACTCTTCGGATCCAAAGACGAATCCATTAGGATACATCACCTTGGACAAAGGAGAAGTCATCATCCAAGTCTCTATCAGACCACAAACAGCCACCTCACTCTAGATGCCGGTCATTCCACAACACCCTAAGCCCAGTGGAATAAACACTGTTAGATGAAGGAATACTTTCTATGTTCAAAATGCACACCTAGTCAATCTCATCTTCCTTTCGAATCCAAGGGATTGCCTAGGAAAGAGATGTCCCAAATACCTTTATAAGCCAGAAATAAACAGGGAAAATGAGATCCCTGCCAGGTGCTCCCTGCAGAGAAACTCGGGAATCCTGGCACCCACACTAGATTGCTTACAGCTGGTTCAGTGTGCCATTTGTGAGCTCCACTGGAGACAAGAGAAACGCCCAGGAGGTTTGGGGTGAAAGAGAAGTTTTACCTCCCATCCTGGCATGGATGTGACATTGTGCCCCACGAGCCTGCTGTTTTCTCTGAACACTGACGTTCTGGGACAAGCTGCATGACGGACTCAGATGCTGATTTCCAAACTTCAGGTCTCGTGGAGCCAGAGTGAAGAAGGGTTGTCAGGTGCAGATAAGCAGGTGTCTCCCACCTAAAGCCTACACACCTGCTCTGATTCCTGGGAGAAGGAGACACACATGCTTGTCTCTTAAGTGGTCATTCACTTCCTTCTGAAGCCGACCAATGCCCTTGTCCTTTTTGGAGAAACAAACATACTCTTCCAAACAAACACTCAACTCCTCGGTTCCAAATGCACCACGAGTCAGGTTTGGTTTCCCCAGCTCCAGAGCCCAACTGGGAGGACTCTCCTGAACCATCCTGACAGCACATTACCTGCAAACCTGGGGAAATGGGGCAAAATGCTGAGTGGGGGCCCGGCTCCTGGGTTTTCTATGACCACTCTTGAGCCTGGAGAAACAGAGACTATACAGCTCACCACTCCATCCTGTAAAAACAAGCTGTAGTGCCTTCCGTTTCAGGGTCTATCACCCAGCACCTCCGCACTGCCCTCAGAGCCAGCAGGCTGCATGGACTCCTCTTCCCCTGTGTTTCCCATGGCAGCTCGCCACTGCCTCCGGTGGTGGCAAGCAGCATTGCCATGCCTTCCAGGGCTCTCACACCACAGCTCACCACTCCCTCCAGTGGCGTGAATTGGCACTGCCGGGCCTTCCACAGACTCCTAATGCAGCTCCCAAACCTTCCACAGGTCTAAAGCCACACTGGCACTGTCCCTCCAGATTGCGGACCTCTGGACCACACCCCAGGAGTCTTCCTGCCACCCAGGAGGAAACTGTACCATTCGAAGCTGCGCAGAACCCTCAGAATGGAACAAACCCACATGCCTCCCTGAGGACACCGCCAACTTTGACGGTCCCCACAGTCACAAACTCACAGCCTGATGTGCTTCCTGACCCCCATGTTCGACTCAGTCCCTGGGGATCCAGCCTCAGCACCAGGAGGTAGCACCTGTCAGCACCGCCTGACAACCACCCTCCACTCAGCCACCAGGGAGCCAGTCTCAGCACTGGCAAATTGACCCTGCCATGCCCCTAGGCCCTAACCCTAAACCTAGTTTGGGTTTTCAGGCTTCCATCCCAAGGGGCCAGGCCCCCAAGCCTCCTGTATTAAGGATCACTGAGCGAGAACCCATGACTCCACCCAGCACACAGGAAGAAACCTTGCAGTATGGAGCTGCTCCAAACCCTCAGAGGAGGAGAAACCTGCATGCCCCCTAAAGCCACTCCCACCATCAGCAGACCCCCTGGCCATAAAGTTGGATTCTGCCTGGCACCAGATGCATGCCTTCAACTCAGCCCTGAGGGGAGCCTGACTTAGCACCGGCAGATTGGGTCTGTATTGCCCCTAGGCCCTAACCCTAACGCTAGTTTGGGTTCAGGCTTCCATTCTGAGGGGCTTGGCTCCCAAGGCCCCTGATTAAGGACCTCTGAGTGACACTGCAGGACTCCTCCAGCCATGCAGTGTGAAACCATACCATTTGGAGCTGCTCCGAGCCCTTGGAGGGGGAGAAATCTGCATGTCCCCCTTAAGCCACCCCAACCATGGCGGTCCCCCTGGCCATAAAGCTGAATTCTGTCACACTGCTGGATGCATGCACTCAACTAAGCCCTGAGGGGAGACCGCTTCAGTGCTGGGAGATCAGTTATGCCATGCCCCTAGACCCTAACCCTAACCCTATTTTGGGTTTTTAGGCTTCCATTCTGAGGGGCCTGGTCACCAACCTCCCCCCTAATTATGGATCTCTGAGCCACAACCCATGACTCTGTCTGCCACCAGGAGGAAACCATGCCATTTGAAGCTGCACAAAACCCTCAGAGCGGGAGAAACCTGCATGCCCCCATTGAGGTCACCCCTACCTTTGGCGCCCCACCAGGCTGCAAACAGGGAGGCTGACACTCAGCTGGAACTGCTCCCTCAACTCTGAACCCAGAGAGCTCCCCAGCACTGGGGGTCTGACCCATGTTCCTGGATGGCCACGACACGCACCTAGTGAGAAGCGCTCTAGACTGCAGGCACCAGCGCGGCCCGAATCACCACCAAACGCTGGCCAATTCTCATTAATTTTCCACCCAGAAATCTCACAAAAACTGGCTGGAAGACCCCCGGTGAACTCGCTCCTGAAAGCTCAGGCACGTAGGACTGCTGCTTAGTCCTGGCCCAGGGTGCCGAGTGGTCATGGCCTGAACCCTGTGAGAAAGCCATCTACGAGTCAGGCATACACAAGACCAAAGCCTCCTGCTTCTCAGGCCCCGGTAGTGCCCATCCTGGCGCTGGCAGATCAGGACTGCCATGCCCCTAGGCCCTGGCCCTAACCCTCAGTTGTGTTTTCAGTCTTCCATCCCCAGGACCCTTTCCCTTGAGCCCTCAGATTGGGGACTCCTGATTCACACCCCATGACTCTGCCTGCTACCCAGGAGGAAACTGTGATGTTTGGAGCTGCACAAAATCCTCAGAGTGGGAGAAACCTGCATGCCACCCCTGAGGCAACCCCACCTTCAGCTCCCCACCAGACCACAAGCACAGAGGCTGACGCTCAGCCAGAACACCTACCTCAACTCTACCCCCGGAAAGCTCTCTTGCATGGGGACCCTCAAGTGAGCCTGGCCCGTGTTCCCAGATGGCCAAGACGAGCACCTGGCAAGAAAGCACTCAAGACCAAGGGTTCCAGCACGGCCTGAACTGCCACCCAACACCACACAAATCTCACGAGCTTTCTGCCCAAATCAATATCTACTTCAGCAGAAAGCTCATGAGAATTGGCTGGAAAACCCCTGGTGAACTTGCTACCAGCAGCGTGGGTCCACAAGGCTGCCACCTGGCCCTGGGCTGGGGTCTGGTCGCAGCCAGAACCCTGCAAGAAAGCCCTTTATGACCCAGGTGCACACAAGGTCAATGCCTCCCACTACTCACACCCCTGGGGTGTCTGAACCAGTGCTGGGGGATCAGACCTGCCATGCCCCTAGGCTCTCACTCTAACCCGTGTTTAGGTTTTCAGCCTTCTGTTCCCAGGGGCCTGTCCCTCGAGTCCTCCAGATAGGGGGCCCCTGAACCACACCCCATTACTCCGCCTGCCACCCAGACAGAAACCATGCCATTTGAAGCTGCAAACAAGCCTCAGAGCGGGAGAAGAGGGCGTGCCCCCCATGAGGCCATCCACATTCGGCTCAACACTGGGCCAGAAACACAGAGGTTGATGCCCAGTGATACCCGTTGCTGTTAACTCTGCCCCTGGAAAGCTCCCTGCACTGGGGCCCTCGGGGGAGCCATGTGGGCCCGGCTCATGTTCCCAGATGGCCACGTCACACACCTAGCGAGAAAGTGCTCTGGACCGCGGGCACCAGTGTGGCCCAAATTGCCACCCAACGCCAACAAATTCTTATGAGCTTTCTGCACACATCAATATCAATTTGGGCAGAAAGCTCTTGAGAACTGGCCGGGAAAACCCCGGTGAACTTGATTCCTGCAGTGCATGTCTGCAGGGCCTCTGCCTGGGCCTAGCCTGTGATCCCAAGTGGTCGAGTCCCCAACCCTGCAAGAAAGCCCTCTCCGATCCAGGCGCATGTGAGGCCAATGCCTCCCGCTACTAAGCCCCATGGGATGCCCTACCAAGCACTGGAAGATCTGGCCTGCCATGCCCCTAGACCCTAGCCCTAATGCTCTGTTGGGTTTTCCGGCTTCCGTCCCCTGGGGCCTGTCCCTTGAGTCCTCCAGACTGGGGACTCCTGAGCTACAACCATGATTCCGCCTGCCATCCAGGTACAAACTGTGCCATTCGGAGCTGCGCAAAACCCTCAGAATGGGCTAACCTGCATGGACCCCTGAGGCCACCCCCCACCTTCAGTCCCCTACCAGGCCCCAAACACGGAGGCTGATGCCCAGCTGTACCCCCTCCCTTAACTGCCCCTGGGAAAGATCCCCTGTGTCATGGCCAAGGGGGAGCCATGTGGGCCCTGCCTGTGTTCCTGGATGGCCACAACATGCACCTAGTGAGAAAACACTCTAGACCAAGGGCGCCAGCAAGGCCTGAATCACCACCCAACGCCGGCCAATTCTCATAACCTTCCTGCCAAAATAGATATTGATTTGGGCAGAAATCTCCTGAGTATTGGCTGGGAAATCCCCGGCGAACTTGCTTCCTGTGCTGCATGTCTGCAGGGCCTCTGCCTGTGCCTAGCCTGGAGTCCCGAGTGGTCGCGGTCCTAATCCTTCGAGAAAGCCCTCTATGAGCCAGGCATACTCGAGGACAATGCTTTCCACTACTCAACCCCATCGGGTGCCTGCCCTGGCGCTGTTAGATCAGGACTGCCATGCCCCTAGGCCTTGGCCCTAATCCTCTGTCGGGTATTCAGCCTTCCATCCCCAGGGCCATGTACCTCGAGTCCTCCAGATAGGGGACCCCTGAGCCATACCCCATGACTCTGCCGGCCACCAAGAGGAAACCATGCCTTCAGAGCTGTGCAAAACCCTCAGAGCGGGAGAAACCTGCATACCCCCACTGAGGCCAGCCACACCTTTGGCACCCCAACAGGCTACAATCTTTGAGGCTGAGGCTCAGCAGGAACCCGCCCCTCAACTCTACCCTGGGAAAGCTCCCCTGTGCAGGGTCCCTCTCGGGAGCTGCCGGGGCCCGATCCATTTTCTCTGATGGCCGTGAAATGCACCTAGCGACAAAGCGCTCTAGATCACAGGCACCTGTGCAGCCTGAATTGCTGCCCAATGCCAGCCAATTCTCACGAGCTTTCTGCCCAAATTGATATTGATTTGGGCAGAAAGCTCGTGAGAATTGGCCAGAAAACCCCCAGTGAACTGGCTTCCTGTGGCACATGGCTTCAGGGCCTCCACTTGGGCCTGGCCTGGGGTCCGGAGTGGTCTAGGCATGAGCCCGGTGAGCAAATGCTCTACAAGGCAGGTACACATGAAGCCGATTCCTCTTGCTACTCAGACTCCTGGGGCGCCTACACCGAAACTGGCGGATTTGACCTGCCATACCCATAGGCCCTGGCTGTAACTCTAGGTTGGGTTTTCAGGCTTCCAGTTCCAGGGGCCAGTCGCCTGAGTCCTCCACATCAGGGACCCCAGAGCCACACCGCAGGAGCACACCTGCCCCCCAGGAGGAAACCAGGCCATCAGGAGCTGTGAGATACCCTCAGAGCGGGAGAAACCTGCATCCCCCCCCCCAGTCCACCCCCACCTTTTACTCACCACTGGGCCGGAAAAATGGAGGCTTAGTAGCTTTTCAGGCTTCCTTCCCCAGAGGCCTGGCTCACAAGCCCACCAGATTGCAGACCCCTGAGCCACACCCCAGGACTCTGCCTGCCACCCAGGAGGAATCTGTACTGTTTGGAGCCTCCCAAAACCCTCAGAGCAGGAGAAACCATGATATCCCCCCGAGGCCACCCTTACCTTCGGTGCCCAGCTGGGCCACAAACATGGAGCCTGATGCTCAGCCAGAAACCCTGCCTCAACTGTGTCCATGGAAAACTCCCTATGCGGGGGCCCTTGAGGGAGCCTCATGGTCCTGGCCCATGTTTCCAAGATGTCCACTACAAGCACCTAGTGAGAAAGCACTCTAGACTGTGGGTGCCAGAATGGCCCGAATTGCCACCCAACAACAACCAATTCTCATGATCTCTTTGCCAAATTGATATCAATTTGAACAGAAAGCTTGTGAGAATTGTTGGAAAACCCCAGCAAACTTGCTGCCGGTGGCTCAGAGCCACAGGGTGACCGCCTGGGCCTGGCATGGGGTCTGGAGTAGTGCAGGCTGAACCCTGTGAGAAAGCCATCTACGAGCCAGGTGCACAAGTGGCCAACACCTCCAGCTACTCAGTCTCCTGCTGTGCTCACCCCGGCACTGGCAGATCGGGCCTGCCATGTCCCCAGGCTCTCCACCCTAATGCTCAGTTGGGTTTTCAGGCTTCCATCCCCAGGGGCCTATCCCCTGAGCCCTCCAGATGAGGGATACCGAAGACACACCCCAGGAGACCGCCTGCCACTCAGGAGGACAGCTGTGCTGTTTGGAGCTGTGCAGAACCCTCAGACAGGGAGAAACCTGCATTCCAACCTGGGGCCACACCCACCTGTGGCAGCCCCCTGGCCACAAAACCTGGCGATTGATGCACCGCCTAACCACCATCCTCGATTCACCCTCTAGGGAATCTCACCTTTGTGTCAGCATATTGCGCCGGCCATGCCCCTAGGCCCTGACCCTACCATAGGTTGGTTTTTCAATTTCTGTCCCCAGAGACCTGGCCCCCATGCCCTCCAGATTGAGGACACCTGAACCACACCCCAGGATTCCACTGCCACCCAGGATGAAACTGCTGTTCAGAGCTGCCCAAAACCCTCAGAGTGGGAGAAATCCTGCATGCCGCGCCAAGGCCACCCACATCCATCACCCCACCAGGCCACAAACAAGGAGGCTGATGCTCAGCCTTACCCCCCTCTCTCAACTCTGCCCCCAGGATGCTCCCCTGGTGGGGGTACTCGGTGGAGCCACGTGGGACCAGTCCATGATCCCGCATGGCCATGACATGCACCTAGTGAGAAAGTGCTCTAGACCAAGCCACACGTGCAGCCCACAAAGCCGCCCATGCTGGCCAATTCTCACAAAATTTATGCCCAAATCAGTATCAATTTGGGCAGAAAAATTGTCAGAATTGGCAGGAAAACGCCAGGAGACCTTGCTTGGACAACACAGGTTGGCTGGGCTGCCGCCTAGGCCTGAGCCGGAGTCCCGAGTGGTCACAGACCAAACCCTGAGAGAAAGCCCTCTGCGAGGCAGGTGCATGTGGGTCAACCACTCCTGCTACTCAGCCCCCTAGGGTGCCCGCCCTGGCACTGGCAGATCAGATCTGTCATGGCCCTAGGCCCTGGACCCATAGCTCAGTTTGGTTTTCAGACTTCCATCCCCAGGAGCCTGTCCCCTGAGCCCTCAAGATTGGGGACCCCGGAGCCTTACCCCAGGAGTCTGCCTGCCACCCAAGAGGAAACTGTGCCATTTGGACCTGTACAGAACCCTCAGACCGGGAGAAATCCGCATGCCTCCCTGAGGCTAACCCCACCTCTAGCAGCCACCCCTGGCTGGAGTCTGACACACAACATGACCCCCATCCTTGACTCAGCACCCCCAGGATCCCACCTCAGTGCCACCAGATTGGGCCTACCATGACCCTAGTGCCTAACCCTACCTTGGTTTTCAGACTTCTGTCCCCAGAGACCTGGCCCCCAAGCCCTCAAGGTTGGGGACCCCTGAGCCACACTCCAGGACTATGCCTGCCACCCAAGAGGAAACCGTGCCATTCGTAGTTGTGCAAAACCCTCAGAGCAGGAGATACATGCATATCCCCCCTGAAGCCACCCCCACCATTGGCAACCCAATGGGCAAAAAACACAGCGGATGACACTCAGCCAGACACCCTCTCCCAACTCTGCCCCTGGAAAGCTCCCCTGCACGGGGGCCCTCAGGGGAGCCGTGTGGGCCTGGCCCCTGTTCCGGGATGGCCACCACCTACCTAGCGAGAAAGAGCTGTAGACCGCGGGTGCCACCGTGGCCCAACTCGCTGCCCAACCACGATATAAATTTGGGCAGAAAGCTTATGAGAATTGGACCCAAAAAACCCGGTGAACTTGCTTCTGGCAGTTCGGGCCCACAAGGCTGCTGCCCAGGCCTGGTGCAGGGTCCCGAAGGTCATAGCCTGAACCCTGAGAGATAGCCTCCTATGAGCCAGGCATATGGGTGGCCATTCCCTCCCACTAATCACTCCCCTGGGGTGCCCACCCTGGCGCTGGCAATTCGGGCCTGCCAGGCCCCTAGGCCCTCGTACTAACCCTCAGTTTTCTTTTGACACTTCCGTCCCCAGGGGCCTGTCCCCCAAGCCCTCAAGATTGGGGATGCCTGAGCCATACTGCTGGAGTATACCTAGCAACCAGGAGAAAACCATGCCATTCAGAGTTGCTCAAAACCCTCACACTGGGAGAAACCCATGTGTCTCCCTGAGTCCACCCCTACCTCTGGGGGCCCCTCAGCCACAAAACACAGGTGTCGACACACCGCCTGTCACCCATCCTTGACTCAGCCAAATGGGGATCCTGCCTCAGTGCCGAAAGATCGGGCCTGCCATGCTCCTAGGCCCTAACCTTAACCCTAGTTTTCAGGCTTCCATCCCCAGAGACCCGGCCCCCAAGCCCTCCAGATTGGGGAACCCTGAGCCACAACCCAGGACTCTGCCTGCCACCCAGGAGGAAACCGTGCTATTCGGAGCTGCACAAAACCCACAGAGCAGAAGAAACCTGCATGACTCCCTGAGGCCATCCCAATATTCGTTGCCCCACCGGGCCAGAAACATGGAGGCTGATGCTCAGCAAGACACCCTGACTCAGCACAACCCCCGGAAGCTCCACTGGGTGGGGGCCCTTGGGGGAGCCATGTGGGCTCAGCCAGTGTTCCTGGATGGCCAGGACACACACCTAGTGAGAAACTGCTCCAGACCATGGGCGCCAGCACAGCCCAAATCGCCACCCAATGCTGGCCAAATCAATATGGATTTAGGCAGAAAGCTCATGAGAATTCAGAGTTCAAAGTTCAGAAAACCCCCCAGCGAACTAGCTGGCAGTGCCGCGGGCTGCCACAGGGCCGCCGGCTGGGCCTGCCCTTGAATCCCGAGTGGTCGTGGCCCGAACCCTGCGATATAGCTCTCTATGAGCCAGGGCCACGCGCAGCCTACCCCTCCTGTTATTCAGTCCCGTGGGGTGCCTGCCCCAGCGTTGTTGGATCAGGCCTGCCAGGCACCTAGGCCCTCGCCCTAAGCCTCCTTTTGATTTTCAGGCTTGGGACCCTGGGACCTATCCCCTGAATGCTCCAGATTGGGGACCCCGGAGCCACACCCCAGGAGTCCGCCAGCCACCCTGAAGGATTCCGTGACCTTTGGAGCTGTGCAGAACCCTCAGACTGGGAGAAAACCGCATGCATCCCTGAGGCCACCTCCACCCCTGGTGGCCTGCCACCATCCACAAAACCTGGAGTCTGGCACACCACTTGACCCTCATCCACAACTCATCCCCCCGCCCCCTGGGATCCCACCTCAGTGTTGGCTGATCAGGCCTGTCATTCCCCTAGGCCCTAACCGTAACCATAGGGTGGGTTCTCAGGCTTCTCTCCCCATAGAACTGGTCCCCAATCCCTCTAGATTGAGGATCCCTGAGCCACGCCCCAGGCCTCCGGTTGCCACCAGGAAGAAACCGTGCCAATACAAGCTGACCAAAAGTCTCAGAACTCAGAACTCAGAATCTCAGAGGCTTCTCCAGCATGCCCCCCTCCCTGAGGACACTCCCCACCTTCAGCACTCCAGCGGGCCACAAACACGGAAGCTGACCCTCAGCCGGACCCCTTCCCTCAACCTGGACTCTGACTCCCCGCCTGAAACTTGTCCTTGTCTCACCCCCAGGGTTCCCGCCTCAGTGCCAGCAGATCAGGCCTGCCATTCCCCTTGGCCCTAACCCTAACCCTAGTTTGGGTTTTCATGCTTCCATCCAAAAAGTCCTGGCCCCCAAGCCCCACAGATTAAGGACACCTGAGTGACACCTCAGGACTGTGCCCACCACGCAGAAGAAAACCATGCCATTTGTAGCTGTGCAGTACTCTCAGACAAGGAGAAACCTGCATGCCACCCTGAGGCCACCCCCAGCTTCTACAGCCCCTGGACACAAACCCAGACTCTGACATGCTGCCTGATGCCTGCCCCCAAGTCAGCCCAGCAGAAAGCCCACCTCCTCATCAGAATATCAGGCCTGCCATGCCCCAAGGCCCTAAACCTAACCCTAGGTGTGGTGTACAGGCCTCCATGCCCAGAGCCCTGGCCCCTAAGCCTTCCAGACTGGGGACCATTGAGACTCAACCTCAGGATTCCACCAGGGGCCCAGAGTGAAATGTGTCCATTTGGAGCTGTGCAGAACCCACAGAGCGGGAGAAACTTGCATGTCGCCTGAGGCACCCTCAGCTTCTGTGGCACCCCTGGACACAAACCCAGAGTCTGACATGCCACCTGATGCCCACCTTCAACTGAGCCCACCATGGAGTCTGCCTCAACTGGCAGATCAGATCTGCCATACCCCTAGGCCCTAAACCTAAGTTGTGTTTTCAGGCTTCCTTCCCCAGGGGTGTGTCCCCCAGGCCCTCTAGATTGGGAGACCTGGAGCTACACTGTAGGAGTCCACTGCCGCCCAGCAGGAAACCAGTCCATTTGGAGCTGTGCAGAACCCTCAGAGCTGGAGAAACCTGCATGCCCACATGAGAACACCCCCCCCACGTTGTGCAGCTCCCCAGTTAAAATCCAGAGCCTGATGCACCACCTGACCCCCATTCTCGACTCAGCCCCTCGGGGAACCCACCTCAGCACCAGCAGTTCTGGCCTGCCATGCCACTAGCTCGTCTCTCCTCAGCAACCCCGTCAACTCTAGGCAGACCTAGATCTCCCCTGTCTGCGGCAAAGCTCTGGGATTCCCCCCTCCTTCTTCTCAATTTACACTGGCCCAGGCATTCATGAGAAAGGGGGAAGGCTACCCCCTGAATGCTTAACACCTCCTTTCCATATTTCTCTCCACTTACCTTTATACCTGGGCAGACTAGAAGGAATATATCAATGGAACATGGACATGCTCTGACATCTGAATCTTCCTGGCAGCTTTCTGAGGGCTCCTTATGCAAATAGAAACTAGTGTATCGTACCATAGTGTGTTTGAAAATGATCATTGACAGAACAGGAGAGCGAAAATCTCTCCATTTTTACCTCACTCCTCATGAAGGAGAACATGGTCTTCTTTCCTTCCTTGACTTCAATTCCAATTCGTTTCCATGCAGTGTTCATTCCTTTGCTTCAGGGGTAGGATTTCATGATTCCTCACCTGCATAGAATACCCAGAGCTCATCACAAGTACTCTCCCTAATAGCCATCACGCATTTAACTCTTCCCCCCACACCCCTGCCCTCTAGCAACCCCTGTTTTGTGCTCTAAGACTGAGACTGTTCCCTCATTGGCCTATCCTTCTCCCCTCACTATGTTCATCTGTTTTCTTTCTAAAATTCCATAGGAGACAAATCATAGGCCATTGGTCTTTTCTTACTGATTTTGCTTACCTTAATCCACTCTAGATCCTTTCACATCCTTACAGATGGAAAGATTTCATTATTTTTGAGGCTGGGTTCTATTCCATTGGATGGATGGATGATAGATAGATAGATAGATAGATAGATAGATCGATCTCTCACATCTTCTTTCTCCATTCTTCAGTGAATGGACATTGGGACTCCCTCCATTGTTTTGCTATTGTTGATAATGCTGGTATAAACATCACAGTGCTTGTACCCCCATTGAATGTGCATTTTTGTGTCCTTTGGATAAATACCTAGGAGTGAAATTGCTGGGTCTAGGGTTGTTCAGATTTTAGCTTTTGGAGGAACCTCCATACTCTTTTCCAAAGAGGCTGCAACAACCTGCATGCCCTGCCGACAGTGCACGAGGGTTCCGCTTTAAGCAGAACATTTCCTGCCTGCAATTCCCTAGGAGGAAATGGAAAACCTGTGGGATAACCTGACTCACCAAGTGTCAGGTAAGCAGCCACAGAAATTCACCCCAGAGATCCTGACGCCAAGCCCCTTGAAGCCACCAGAATGCCTCTATCCACAGGAATTCCCAAAGACTCTCCTTCTGACTTCACCATCCATGAAACTGCAGAGAAAACACGGCTGTCCAGCTACCTAGATGGTCCACTTAGTGAAACTAGAAGGTCAAGTTTCTCTTTTAAATCATCCAAGCCTCCTCAGAATTATTTTGAATGTTCCCTCTGCCCTCATTGGAACTCTTTGGATGGAAAGATGAATCCCTTAGGATACATCAACTTCGACAAAGGAAAAAACATCATCCAAGTCACTATCTGACCTCAAACAGCCACATAAGTCTAGATGCCTGCCATTCCACCACAGCCTAGGCCCAATGGAATAAACACTGTTAGATGAAGGAACACATTCTATTTTCAAAACACACACCAAGTCAATCTCATCTGTGATTCATGAACTGACATGAGACTCCTAATGCAGCTCACAATGCCTCACAGGTCTCAAGCCACAGTGGCACTGTCCCTCCAGACTGTGGACCCCTAAGACAGACTACAGGACTATGCTTGCCACCCAGGATGAGACTGTGACTTTTGGAGCTGCGCAAAACCCTCAGAGCAGGCAAAAACTGCAAGCTTCCTGAGGCCACCACCATTTTCACAGCCCTCACAGGCCACAAAACCAGTGCCTGGTTTTCACTTTGACCCCCATCCTCAACTCTGCCCTCATCAGTGTGGGCTATCAGGGACCCGTGCGGGCCCAGCCCATGGTCACCGGTAGCTACTACGCAAACCTAGTGACAAAGCAATCCAAACACTAGGAGCACACGTGACCACAATTGCTCCACAATGCCGGCCATTTCTCACAAAATTTCTGCCCAAATCAATATTGATTTGGGCAGAAATCTCATGTGAATTGGCCAGAAACCTCCTTTGAACTCGCATCCAGAGGCAGGAGCCCTCGGAGAAGCTGACTGGATCTGGGCCATTGTCCCGAGGGCTCATAGCCCAAACCTCGCCAGAAATAATCTAAACTCCAGATGCACACGTGCTCAGAATTGCCCCAGAATGCTGGCATCCTGGCCTCTACTCAGTCCCCTGGGTGGCCAGCCTCAGCACTGGCAGAATGGGTGTGCCATGCCCCTAGGACCTAAACCTAACCCTAGGTTGGGTGTTCAGGCTTATATCCCCAGAGACCTGGCCCCCAAGCCCTCCAGATTGGGAACCCCAGAGCTGCACCCCAGGACTCCACTGCCACAAAGGAGGAAAGAGTACTGTTTTGAGCTGCAGAAAACCCTCAGATGGGGAGAAACCTTCATACCCTCCTGAAGCCACCCCACCTTCAGCACCCAAACGGGCCACAAATATGGAGCCTCATTCTCAGCCTGAGACCCTCCCTCAACTCTACTCCTGGAAATCTCCCATCAGCTATGGACTGCAGGGGAGCCGTGTGGGACCAGTCCAAGTTCCTGGATGGTCGCAACGTGCACCTAGGGAGAAAGAACTCTAAACAGCGGGGGTGAGTGCATCCCAAATTGCCTCCCAATGTCGGCCAATTCTCATGAGCTTCTTGCCCAACTCAATATCCATTTGGGCATAAAGCTCACGAAAATTGGCCAGAAAATCCCCCAATGAAACGGCTTCTAGCAGCGCGGACCTACAGGTGAGCCACCTGAGCCTGGCCCATGATCTCAAGCGGTCGCGGCCCAAACCCCATGAGAAAGCAATCCCTAAAATCCAGGTGCAAACATGGCCAAACCCTCACTCTACTCAGCCCCCTGGAGTGCCGGTCTCAGCGATTTCAGATCAGGTCTGCCATGCCCTAGGTTGGGTTTTGAGGCTTCCATCTGCAGGAGCCTATCCCCCAAGACCTCCAGATTGAGGACCCCAGAGCCACACCCCAGGAATCCACCTGCTACCCAGATGGAAACTGTGCCATTGGAGCTGCGCCCAACCCTCAGAGCAGGAGAAACCCGCATGACTCCCTGAGGCCACGCCCACCTTCGGTGGCCCCCATGGTCTCCAACCCAGAGACTGAGGCACTGAATGATGCCCTCCCTCAACTCAGCCCACCAGGGAGCCCGCCTCAGCATCAGCAGATCTGGCCTGCCATGCCCTTAGGCCCTAACGCTACACGTAGTTTGGGTTTTCAGGATTCCACCCTAAAGGCCTGTCCCCAAAGCCCCCCATATTAAGGACCTCTGAGTAACACCCCAGAATTCAGCCCACAATGCCATTGCAAACCAAACCATTTGGAGATGTGATGAACTCTCAGAATGAGAGAAACCTGCAAGCCCTTGTAAAGCCACCACCACATTCGGTGGCCCCCCCAGCCACAAAAACAGACCCTGATGCAATGAGTGACAAATTCTCAACTTGGCCCTGACCAGCGCGTGCCTCAGAAATGGCAGATCAGGCCTGCCATGCCCCTAGGCTCTAAGCCTAAACCTAGGTGCGGTGTACAGGCTACCATGCCCAGAGGCCTGGGCCACAACCCAGCCAGATTGGGGACCCCTGAGACTCACACCAGAATTCTGAGGGCACAACTCTGCTGCTTGGAGCGGCACAGAACACTCAGAATGGGAGAAACCTGTATGATCCCCTGAGGCCACCCCAGCTTCTGTAGAACCACTGGACACAAACCTGGAATCTGACACACCTCCAGACATGTGTCCTCAACTCAGCCCACCAGGGAACCTGCCTCAGCACAGACAGATTGAACCTGCCATGCCCCTAGGCCCTAACCCTAATCCTAGTTTGGGTTTTCAGGCTTCCATCCCAAAAGACCTGGCCCCCAAACCAGCCTCATTAAGGACGCCAGAGTGATACCCCAGGATTCAGCCTCCCATGTGGTAGGAAGCTGTGCCATTTGAAGCTGCACAGAACCCTCAGAGAGGTAGAAACCTGCATACCCCACTAAAGTGACACCCCCACCATCTGCAACCCCCTTGGCCACAAACCCGGATTCTGAGGCACTGCCTAACATATGCCCTCAACTCAGCCCCAAGGGGATCATGCCTCAGTGCTGGCAGATCGGGCCTGCCATGCACCTAGGTGCTAACCCTCACCCTAGGAGGGGTGAACAGGCTTCTGCGCCCAGAGGCCTGGTCCTTAAGTCTGCCAGATTGAGGATGCCTGATACTCATGCTGGGACTCTGCCTGAGCTAGAGAAACTTCCATGCACCCCTGAAGTCACCCCCAGGTTATGGGAACGCCTGGACACAAACCCAGAGGCTAATGCGCCATCTGACACCTCACCTCAACTCAGGGCACTAGGGCACCTGACTCAGCACTGGCATATCAGGTCTACCATGCCCCTAGGTTTTAACCCTATCCCTAATTTGGGTTTTCAGGCTTCCATCCGAAGAGGCCTGACCCCAAGCCCCCAAGATTAAAGACCCCTGAGTGACACCCCAGGACTCTGTCCACCATGCAGGAGGAAACCATGCTGTCTGGACCTGTGCCAAATCCTCAGAGGGGGGAAAAACCTGCATGCCCTACCTGAGGGCATCCCCCATTTTCTGCACACCATTGGGCCACAAATGCAGAGGCTGACACTCAGCCTGCCTTCCACCCAGGAGGAAACCGTGACATTTGAGGCTGAGTAGAACACTCAGAGTGGGAGAAACTGCATGCCTCCCTGAGCACAACCCCCTCCAACAGTGGCCCCCTGGCCACAAACCTGGACCGTGTCATGCCACCTGACCCCTGCCCTCAATTCAGTCCCCTGGGATCCCTCCTCAGTGCCAGCAAATTGGGTCTGCCATGCTCCTGGCCCTAACCTTAACCCTAGGTTGGTTTTCAGTCTTCATCCCCAGAGGCTGGGCCCCCAATTCCTCCGTGTTTGGACTCCTGAGCCACAACCCAGGACTCCGTCTGCTACCCAGGAGGAAACCGTTCAGTTTGGAGCTGCACAGAACCCTCAGAATGGGAGAAACCTGCATGCCCCCTGAAGCCACTTCCACCTTCGGCCACCCCCAGGCACAAACCCAGAGCTTAATGCACCACCTGACCCTGGCCCTCAACTCAGTGCCCCAGACATCCTGCCTCAGCACCAGCAGATCAGGCCAGCCATTCCCCTGTGCTCTATCCCTAGTCCTAGCTTGTGTTTTCAGTCTTCTGTCCTCTGATGATCGACACCAAAGCCCCACTGATGGGTTACACCTGAACTATACCAGAATATTTTGTGGCCCCCTGAGGCTATCCCAATTCCAGCAACCCCCTGTACACTACCTGGATCCTAACACTCACACTGACCCACGTCCTCAACTCTGTTCCCCAGGTCGCTCCTCTCAGGGTGGCATATTGAGCCTGACATGACCCTCATCCCTAACTTAAACTTAGGTGCATTTTCTGTCTTGTGTCCCCAGAATACAGGTACCAAAGCTCCACATATGTGGGAACCCTAAGAAATGCCAGAGGACTCTGCCTTCTCCCCAGAAGGAAACAGCAGAATTGGAACACTGCCAAGGACTCAGAGCAGAAGAAATCTGCCTTTCCTCTCTATGGCCACCCCCATCTTCTGTAGCCCCATGGACACCAACCCAGAGCCTGACTCAGCCTGACCCATGTTCTCCACTCAGTCCCCTTGAGAGCTCTGCACAGCACCAGCAGATCAGGCCTGTCATGTTGCTGGGACCTAACCCTAACCCTAGGTTGGGTTTTCAGGCTTCTGTCCCTGGAGGACTGGCGCCCAAGTCCCACGGATGGGGACACCTGAGCAATATCTGAGACCTCTGCCTGCCACCCAGAAGGAAACCATACCATTTGGAACTCTGCAAAGGATTCTGAGCAGGAGAAATCTGCCATGCACCACTGAGTTCACCCAGAGTCAGCAGCTCTCTGGACACAAACCTGAACCTGACGCTCACTCTATCCACCACTCTGTACTCAGCCCGCAGGATAGCTTGCCACACCACCATCAGATTGGGCCTGCCATGCTCTTAACCCCTAACTGAAGCTTAGTTTTTGTTCTGAGCATTCCATTCCTAGGGTCCTGGACCCTGCCCCAGGGACTGGGGTCAACTTAGCCATACCACAGGACTCAGCCTAACACACAGGAGGAAAGTGTGCCATGTAGACCTCTAGAAAGTATTCAAAGCAGGAGAAAAAGCCTGCCCATCTGAGCCTATCCCAGCAAACCCCCACTTTCAGTGGCCTCTAGGCCACAAACCCTGTGCCTGACCTGAACCAGAACACTCATCCTTAATTCCAGCCTCTAGGAACCACATACACTGTCAGCTGTTTGGACCTATGCCTCTTGACCCTAATTCTATCCCTAGGTTGGGTTCTCAGGTACCCATCCCTTAAGGGTGGGCTGCAAAGCTCCAGGATTTGGGGATGCCTGAACAATACCAGAGGACTCAGCCTCCCACTAAGAAGGAAATCTTTCCATAGTGGACTCCAACAAGTATATAGGTCAGTAGAAATATGAAGCCCCATCTGTTTCCATCCCAGTGAACTCCCACTTTCAAGGGCTCATGGATTGAAGCCCTGAGCCGGACACTCACCGTAACCCATGCCCTCAACTCAGCCCTCCAGGATGCTCACCACACAGTTTGCAGTTCAGAACTTCCATGCTCCTGGGTCCTAACCATAACCCTATTTAAATTTCTGAGAGGTCCCTCTGTAGAGGCCTGGCTCCCAAGCTCCAGGTATTGGGAACACTTCAGCAAAACCAGAGGATCAGCCTGCCACACAAAAGGAAACTCCCCCCCCCCTTTCTTTTTTTCTCCAGACTGGATTCAGAGCATGAGAAATCTGAATGCAAACCTGAGACAATGTCAGGGAACCTACACTTTCATCCACCCTCTGAACACAATCCCTGATCTTGATACACAACCTAAAACTCCAGTTTAACTCAGACCTTGTGAAGATCTCCACAGTTCTGGCTGATTGTACCTTCCAGGCTTCAGGGCCTTAACCCAATGTAAGGTCTAGACATGGGTGAAAATATGAACAGACAATTCTCCAATGATGACACACATGTGACCAACAGATATATGCATAAATTTTCCATATCACATGGCTTCTGGGAAAGGCAGATCTAAACCACATTGAGGTGTCCTATCACACCAGGCAGAATGTCTAAAATTAACAAGACATGAAACCACAAATGTTGGTGAGGATGCAGAGAATGGAGAACCCTCCTACACTTCTGGTGGGAATGTATACTGTTACATCCACTCTGGAAAACAGTACGGGGTTTCCTCAAGAAGTTAAAAGTAAAGTTACCCTAAAACACAGCAATTGCACTACAGGGATTTTACCACAAAAATAGAGATGTAGTGAAAAGAACTGGCACCTGCACCCCATTGTTCATTGCAACAATATCCACTATAGCTCAACTATGGAAAGAACCCAGATATCTATGGATGGAAGAATGGATAAAGAGATGTGGTTCATATATTCAATGGAATATTACTTAGCCATCAGAAAGGATGAATACTTATCATCACATCAACTTGGATGGGTCTGGAAGATATTATGCTGAGTAAAATATGTCAGTGAAAGAAACACAATTATGTGGTTTCACTCATATGTGAAATATGAGCAGAGAAACAGGGCAGA